>NC_088409.1:31878357-31888694 GCF_034236695.1 Oncorhynchus nerka | reverse complement strand
GCCGACCACAACCAAACCATGCATAAAGCCGACCACAACCAAACCATGCATAACCAAACCCATAACGCCACAACCAAACCATGCATAACGCCGACCACCAACCAAACCAGGCATAAAGCCGACCACAACCAAACCATGCATAAACCGACCACAACCAAACCATGCATAACGCGACCACAACCAAACCATGCATAACGCGACCACAACCAAAACCATTCATAACGCCGACCACAACCAAACCATGCATAAAGCCGACCACAACCAAACCATGCATAACACCACAACCAAACCATGCATAACGCGACCACAACCAAACCATGCATAACGCCGACCACAACCAAACCATGCATAACGCCGACCACAACCAAACCATGCATAACGCGACCACAACCAAACCATGCATAACGCCGACCATAACCAAACCAGGCATAACACCGACCACAAACCAAACCATGCATAAAGCTAAAAACCATGCATAAAGCCGACCACAACCAAACCAGGCATAACGCCGACCACAACCAAACCAGGCATACCACAACAAACCAGGCATAACGCACCACAACCAAACCAGGCATAACGCCAACCCAACCAAACCAGGCATAACGACAACCAAACCATGCATAAAACCGACAACCAAACCAGGCATAAAGCCGACCACAACCAAACCATAAATAACGCCGACCACAACCAAACCATGCATAACGCCGACCACAACCAAACCATGCATAACGCCGACCACAACCAAACCATGCATAAAAACCATGCACACCACAACAAACCATGCATAACGACCACAACCAAACCATGCATAACGCCCAACAATCGATAACGCGACCAAACCAAACCATGCATAACAACCAAACCAGACCACAACCAAACCATGCATAACGCCGACCACAACCAAACCATGCATAACGCCGACCACAACCAAACCATGCATATAACGCCGACCACAACCAAACCATGCATAACGCCGACCACAACCAAACCATGCATAACGCCGACCACAACCAAACCATGCATAACGCCGACCACAACCAAACCATGCATAACGCCGACCACAACCAAACCAGGCATAACGCCACCACAACCAAACCATGGCATAAACCATGCCGACCACAACCAAACCATGCATAACGCGACCACAACCAAACCATGCATAACGCCCATGCATAACGACCACAACCAAACCATGCATAAAGCCGACCACAACCAAACCATGCATAACGCCGACCACAACCAAACCATGCATAACGCCACAACCAAACCATGCATAACCAAAACCAAACCATGCATAAAGCCGACCACAACCAAACCATGCATAACGCCCACAACCAAACCATGACCACAACCAAACCATGCATAACGCCGACCACAACCAAACCATGGCATAACGCCGACCACAACCAAACCATGCATAACGCACCACAACCAAACCAGGCATAACGCCGACCACAACCAAACCAATAACCAAAACCAAACCATGCATAACGCCGACCACAACCAAACCATGCATAACGCCGACCACAACCAAACCATGCATAACGCCGACCACAACCAAACCATGCATAACGCCGACCACAACCAAACCATGCAAAAGCCAAAACCAAACCAGCATAACGCCGACCACAACCAAACCAGGCATAACGCCGACCACAACCAAACCATGCATAACGCCGACCACAACCAAACCATGCATAACGCCGACCACAACCAAACCAGGCATAACGCCGACCACAACCAAACCATGCATAAAGCCGACGCACCACAACCAAACCATGCATAACGCCGACCACAACCAAACCATGCATAAAGCCGACCACAACCAAACCATGCATAACGCCGACCACAACCAAACCATGCATAACGCCGACCACAAAACCAAACCATGCATAACGCCGACCACAACCAAACCAGGCATAAACCGACCACAACCAAACCATGCATAACGCATAACGCGACCACAACCAAACCATGCATAACGCCGACCACAACCAAACCATGCATAACGCCGACCACAACCAAACCATGCATAAAGCCGACCACAACCAAACCATGCATAACAACCAAACCATGCATAACGCCGACCACAACCAAACCAGGCATAACGCCGACCACAACCAAACCATGCATGCAAACGCCCACAACCAAACCATGCATAACGCACCATAACCAAACCAGGCATAACACCATGACCACAACCAAACCAGGCATAACGCCGACCACAACCAAACCATGCATAAAGCCGACCACAACCAAACCAGGCATATAACGCCGACCACAACCAAACCAGGCATAACGCCGACCACAACCAAACCAGGCATAACGCCGACCACAACCAAACCAGGCATAACGCCAACCACAACCAAACCAGGCATAACGCGACCACAACCAAACCATGCATAAAGCCGACCACAACCAAACCAGGCATAAAGCCGACCACAACCAAACCATGCATAACCACCACAACCAAACCATGCATAAAGCCGACCACAACCAAACCATGCATAACGCCGACCACAACCAAACCATGCATAACGCCGACCACAACCAAACCATGCATAACGCCGCATAACGCCGACCACAACCAAACCAGGCATAACGCCGACCACAACCAAACCATGCATAACGCCGACCACAACCAAACCATGCATAACGCCGACCAAACCCATGCACAACCAAACCATGCATAACGCCGACCACAACCAAACCATGCATAACGCCCAAACCAAACCATGCATAAACCACAACCAAACCATGCATAACGACCACAACCAAACCATGCATAACGCCGACCACAACCAAACCATGCATAACGCCGACCACAACCAAACCATGCATAACGCCGACCACAACCAAACCATGCATAACGCCGACCACAACCAAACCAGGCATAACGCGACCACAACCAAACCATGCATAACGCGACCACAACCAAACCATGCATAACGCCGACCACAACCAAACCAGGCATAACGACCACAACCAAACCATGCATAACGCGACCACCAACCAAACCATGCATAACGCCGACCACAACCAAACCATGCATAACGCCGACCACAACCAAACCAGGCATAACATAACGCCGACCACAACCAAACCATGCATAAAGCCGACCACAACCAAACCATGCATAACGCCGACCACAACCAAACCATGCATAACGCCGACCACAACCAAACCATGCATAAAGCCGACCACAACCAAACCATGCATAACGCCGAACAACCAAACCATGCATAACCCGACCACAACCAAACCATGCATAACGCCGACCACAACCAAACCATGCATAACGCCGACCACAACCAAACCAGGCATAACACCACAACCAAACCATGACCACAACCAAACCATGCATAAAGCCGACCACAACCAAACCATGCATAAAGCCGACCACAACCAAACCATGCATAACGCGACCACAACCAAACCATGCATAACGCCGACAACAAACAACCAAAACCAAACCATGCATAACACCATGACCACAACCAAACCATGCATAACGCCGACCACAACCAAACCATGCATAACGCCGACCACAACCAAACCAGGCATAACGCCGACCACAACCAAACCATGCATAACGCCGACCACAACCAAACCAGGCATAACGCGACCACAACCAAACCAGGCATAACGCCGACCACAACCAAACCAGGCATAACGCGACCACAACCAAACCAGGCATAACGCCAACCACAACCAAACCAGGCATAACGCGACCACAACCAAACCATGCATAAAGCCGACCACAACCAAACCAGGCATAAAGCCGACCACAACCAAACCATAAATAACGCCGACCACAACCAAACCATGCATAAAGCCGACCACAACCAAACCATGCATAAAGCCGACCACAACCAAACCATGCATAACGCCGACCACAACCAAACCATGCATAAAGCCGACCACAACCAAACCAGGCATAACGCCGACCACAACCAAACCATGCATAAAGCCGACCACAACCAAACCATGCATAAAGCCAAACCATAAATAACACCGCCACAACCAAACCATGCATAAAGACCACAACCAAACCATGCATAACGCCGACCACAACCAAACCATGCATAAAGCCGACCACAACCAAACCAGGCATAACGCCGACCACAACCAAACCATGCATAACGCCGACCACAACCAAACTATGCATAACGCCGACCACAACCAAACCATGCATAACGCCGACCACAACCAAACCATGCATAACGCATAACGCCGACCACAACCAAACCAGGCATAAAGCCGACCACAACCAAACCATGCATAACGCCGACCACAACCAAACCATGCATAACGCCGACCACAACCAAACCATGCATAACGCCGACCACAACCAAACCATGCATAACGCCGACCACAACCAAACCATGCATAACGCCGACCACAACCAAACCATGCATAACGCGACCACAACCAAACCATGCATAACGCCGACCACAACCAAACCATGCATAACGCGACCACAACCAAACCATGCATAACGCCGACCACAACCAAACCATGCATAACGCCGACCACAACCAAACCAGGCATAACGCGACCACAACCAAACCATGCATAACGCGACCACAACCAAACCATGCATAACGCCGACCACAACCAAACCATGCATAACGCCGACCACAACCAAACCATGCATAACGCGACCACAACCAAACCATGCATAACGCCGACCACAACCAAACCATGCATAACGCCGACCACAACCAAACCATGCATAAAGCCGACCACAACCAAACCATGCATAACGCCGACCACAACCAAACCATGCATAACGCGACCACAACCAAACCATGCATAACGCCGACCACAACCAAACCATGCATAACGCCGACCACAACCAAACCATGCATAACCCCAACCACAACCAAACCAAGCATAACGCCGACCACAACCAAACGACCACAACCAAACCAGGCATAACGCCGACCACAACCAAACCAGGCATAAAGCCGACCACAACCAAACCATGCATAAAGCCGACCACAACCAAACCAGGCATAACGCCGACCACAACCAAACCAGGCATAACGCCGACCACAACCAAACCAGGCATAACGCGACCACAACCAAACCAGGCATAACGCCAACCACAACCAAACCAGGCATAACGCGACCACAACCAAACCATGCATAAAGCCGACCACAACCAAACCAGGCATAAAGCCGACCACAACCAAACCATAAATAACGCACAAAAGCCAAAACCAAACCATGCATAAAGCCGACCACAACCAAACCATGCATAACGCATAACGCCGACCAAACCAAACCAGGCATAACGCCGACCACAACCAAACCAGGCATGCAAACGCCGACCACAACCAAACTATGCATAACGCCGACCACAACCAAACCATGCATAACGCCGACCACAACCAAACCATGCATAACGCCGACCACAACCAAACCAGGCATAACGCCGACCACAACCAAACCAGGCATAAAGCCGACCACAACCAAACCATGCATAAAGCCGACCACAACCAAACCATGCATAACGCCGACCACAACCAAACCATGCATAACGCCGACCACAACCAAACCATGCATAAAGCCGACCACAACCAAACCATGCATAACGCCGACCACAACCAAACCATGCATAACGCGACCATAACCAAACCATGCATAACGCCGACCACAACCAAACCAGGCATAACGCGACCACAACCAAACCATGCATAACGCGACCACAACCAAACCATGCATAACGCCGACCACAACCAAACCAGGCATAACGCGACCACAACCAAACCATGCATAACGCGACCACAACCAAACCATGCATAACGCCGACCACAACCAAACCATGCATAACGCCGACCACAACCAAACCATGCATAACGCCGACCACAACCAAACCATGCATAAAGCCGACCACAACCAAACCATGCATAACGCGACCACAACCAAACCATGCATAACGCCGACCACAACCAAACCATGCATAACGCCGACCACAACCAAACCTTGCATAAAGCCGACCACAACCAAACCATGCATAACACGACCACAACCAAACCATGCATAACGCGACCACAACCAAACCATGCATAACGCCGACCACAACCAAACCAGGCATAACGCGACCACAACCAAACCATGCATAACGCGACCACAACCAAACCATGCATAACGCCGACCACAACCAAACCATGCATAACGCCGACCATAACCAAACCAGGCATAACACCGACCACAACCAAACCAGGCATAAAGCCGACCACAACCAAACCATGCATAAAGCCGACCACAACCAAACCAGGCATAACGCCGACCACAACCAAACCAGGCATAACGCCGACCACAACCAAACCAGGCATAACGCGACCACAACCAAACCAGGCATAACGCCAACCACAACCAAACCAGGCATAACGCGACCACAACCAAACCATGCATAAAGCCGACCACAACCAAACCAGGCATAAAGCCGACCACAACCAAACCATAAATAACGCCGACCACAACCAAACCATGCATAAAGCCGACCACAACCAAACCATGCATAAAGCCGACCACAACCAAACCATGCATAACGCCGACCACAACCAAACCATGCATAAAGCCGACCACAACCAAACCAGGCATAACGCCGACCACAACCAAACCATGCATAATGCCGACCACAACCAAACTATGCATAACGCCGACCACAACCAAACCATGCATAACGCCGACCACAACCAAACCATGCATAACGCCGACCACAACCAAACCAGGCATAACGCCGACCACAACCAAACCAGGCATAAAGCCGACCACAACCAAACCATGCATAAAGCCGACCACAACCAAACCATGCATAACGCCGACCACAACCAAACCATGCATAACGCCGACCACAACCAAACCATGCATAAAGCCGACCACAACCAAACCATGCATAACGCCGACCACAACCAAACCATGCATAACGCGACCATAACCAAACCATGCATAACGCCGACCACAACCAAACCAGGCATAACGCGACCACAACCAAACCATGCATAACGCGACCACAACCAAACCATGCATAACGCCGACCACAACCAAACCATGCATAATGCCGACCACAACCAAACCAGGCATAACGCCGACCACAACCAAACCATGCATAAAGCCGACCACAACCAAACCATGCATAAAGCCGACCACAACCAAACCAGGCATAACGCCGACCACAACCAAACCAGGCTTAATGCCGACCACAACCAAACCATGCATAACGCCGACCACAACCAAACCATGCTGGCACCAAATAGATGTTTTACTCCGGAGGTCCACAGAATACAATATTACATTATAGCGTTATCTCACTCTGATAGAGGTTGGGACGCAGGAGGATTTAATATGAGGCACATAAAGCTAACACCAGCAAATTAAACACAATCACACACAATAAGCACCAGACTGCTGATAGGGAGATCCTCAATGCACAGGGTTGGCTGATCATTATGGGAATAAATGGGGACTTTTCAGGAGTTTTTAAGTTGTATGCCTCATTCCACCTAAATGCTGCAGGATGGAGGTAAGGAGAGAAGGATGAAAAGCAGGGAAGGAGAGAAATAGGAAAGTAGAGAAGGAAGGAGGTAAGGAGGAAAGGAAAGAAGAACAGAAGCGGGAAAAGAGGGAAGCTCTCATTCTCTGCCGGCCCTTCCTTCCTCTCCATTCTTCTCCCCAGACTAGAGGTGAGAGGGAGGAGAGCTTATCTGCACTAAATAAGCTGTCAGTGACACCCTGACACCAGCTAGAAATACTGTTCCTGTTCCCCTGGCCCTGCCACGGGTTCTGTCTCACTGGAGCCCAACAGCAGATAACCCCAGACCCACAAAGGGAGAGAGAGGGAGGGATGGAGAGAGGGATGGAGGGAACGGATGAGAATTCCTGGCTTATCAGGAGTTCCACAGTGAAGGAAGAGGATAATCCATTACAACTAGAATCATATCAACGCGGCCTGGGATACGCCTCTGTGAACCACAAGATGACACACACACGCACAGTGAAATGTGGTGTATGTGAACCTTGCGTTTTTATAGTATGAAAGGCAGTAATGGGATGATTCAGCCTGGCCTTGTAAAGTAAATAGCACCCTATCCCCTATAAGTAATGCTCTATCTAAGGAATATAGGGTGTTAAACACTCGGTAAGGGGGTAACCATGGCAACAGAAAGGTTAGGGTGTTTTTTGGTCTTTTGTTTTCGCCAGCTATATGCTACGGGAGCCCGGAGGCTATTTCACTCTCCAGGAAAACTATTAAACACAATCTAGTAGGGAGGAAGAGGGCCACTCACAGCAACACATACTGAAAGGTGGTCAGGATTCCAGACATACAGACCAAGGGGAGTTGTGACGATTGTCATATCTGTCCTCAATCACTTAATCTAAAGGCATACCTACATGAATGATCAGATACTGTTTATGAAAGCATTTATGGGAAGCACATTTATTCAGTGTATTTATGTTTGGATAGCGATTTGCCGGCCGACTCAAAATGAATTATTCCGCTGCTCTATATTCACTTCAGTCTGAGACTGACATCATCGAAATCGTTTGAGGTGACATCAAAACGAAGGGTGTTGTACAAAACAAAGTCATCCGCGTTTGGATCATTTCTAACCAATTAGAGTATCAAAGCCAATGACACATTTTCTAAAATGCTGCTCTGCCCGCATGTGTTCTGGCTCTGGCCCAACCCATTGGTTTTTGAGACCAATCAGAACGGTTAAAGGTATTTGTGTTCTAGAAATCGTCTGGGAGGTACTCAGATCCAGACTCATTGAGGAGAATAAACTAATTATTGTGGGCGAGGCGTGGCGTAGCATAGCGTTTAGCGGAGCAAGGAGTTTGGGTAGCCAGGCAAGATAGCAATGTCCTTCTGATTGATGATCATCTGTGAAAGAAAGATGACACACACAGAGTTACAGTTTAAGGTCGCACGCCGGCAATTGGTTTGTGCACGCAAAACCTTTTGTTGTGTGTCGCCCGGTTATAGTTCTCTTTCTAAACATGAATTTAATGAACAGGAAGTACAACTGTGATGTCATCATGTTTAACAATTACCATGTGAAAGTTAAGATTAAGAAACGTAAATGCTTTACGTAATTTCTTAGTTGTTTGAAGAGGGCTATCTGTCCATTCCCTGGTCTGAGTTCTGATGGGCAAAGGGGAGCGTTCAGAGTGCATAGTTCATAGAGTATTACGGGTAAGCTAGTTCCCAATTCCAGATGGACGTATATGTTCATGTCTCAGTGTTCTTTGTGCTTAAAGCATGCGAATCACTTTATTGATGAGTGCTTATAATAATTATTGTATGCTTAGGATCTGAAGATGTGGAGACTGAAATGACTGCCTGTTGAATGTTAATTGTTCATTAAAAAGCCATTAAACAAGTCTTCTTCCGATTGGTCAAATGCATGACGGGTAGTCCTATTTAAACCCTGTCCTTTCATTGTTTGAGAGACAGAGGCAGGGAACAGGTCGGCATGCTGCTGGTTTTACGTGTATACTTGATGCCTGTGTTTGTCTTAATAAGAGCTGTATTTGATTCAGTTTATGTTCCTAGTGTTGCAACGTCCCGTTGATTGTTATTGTATATATCGTGCAGTCGCCGGCTGTCTTTCTTTACTTGCAAATAAAAAACTTCTCTCTGGCAAGAAACATCTCATCTTTTCACTAAGTCTGTGCATGTGTTAATGTACTTGAATATAAAGGTGATAGAAAGGACAGGACACTGAAAGCAGACAGACAGCCTTGTCTTTGTGCCACCAGAGACTGAAGCAGTTGCCTCAACTCCCCTTGGTCTGTATGTCTGGAATCCTGACCACCTTTCAGTATGTGTTGCTGTGAGTGGCCCTGGTCCTCCCGACTAGATTGTGTTTAACAGATTTCCTGGACAGTGAAACTGGCCTCCGGGCTCCCGTAGCATATGGCTAGTCCCAAAAATGTAAACACCCTAACCTTTCAGTTGCCATGGATACCCCCTTAGCGAGTGTTTGTGCCGGCCAATTATATACAATTTAGGGGTTGCTACGGAGGCTGGAGTGTTCATGGAAACCCGCAGATAGGATGTGCTGACTGACACAAAGTGACATTATTACAGTCTATTATTGTCAATTAAAGTTTTGTAATTTGTGCTTCTCATACATGAAAGGTGCAAGACATCCTGAGGACCTCACCTGTCTGTTCACTGTCAACATGCTGGCAGTGTCTAGTTCTGTGCATGTATTCAATTAAGAGAGTCAAATATGCACCATAGTGACTAACAACAGGGCTAATAAAGAGGGGGGAGAGTGAGTGAATGTGCAGATGGAGAGAGAAAGACTGCAAGAGAT
>NC_088409.1:31868357-31873357 GCF_034236695.1 Oncorhynchus nerka | reverse complement strand
ACAGAGGAGGAGAGGGACGCAGAGGGGGAGAGGGACAGGGAGACGGAGGAGGAGAGGGACAGGAGATGGAGGAGGGAGGGACAGGGGGAGAGGAGGAGAGGGACAGGGGGATGGAGGAGGAGAGGACAGGGGGACAGAGGAGGAGGGACAGGGACAGGAGGAGAGGGAGGGAGGGGAGAGGGGGACAGGGGGACAGAGGAGGAGAGGGACAGGGGGTGGATGGAGGAGGAGAGGGACAGGGGGACGGAGGAGGAGAGGGACAGGAGAGATGGAGGAGGGGGAGGGGAGACAGGGGGTGGAGGAGGAGAGGGACAGGGGGACGGAGGAGGAGAGAGGGAGGAGGAGGGAGGAGGGACAGGGAGGACGGAGGAGGAGAGGGACAGGGGAGAGGGACTTGAGGGGAGAGGGACAGGGGGACAGAGGAGAGGAGAAAACAGAGGAGGAGAGGGATATGTTCTCTCTGAATAGGTTGACCAGAGAGGAACTCCTGACACACACACACACACTCAGCGTTGCAACACAGTTAGAGTACAAGTACAGACACATTTGACTAACTTCCGGGTTGGAGCGAGCGGTCGCATCCGCACTTCGGTCCGCAGGTAGTATAACTTTTCA
Organism: Oncorhynchus nerka; assembly: GCF_034236695.1. NCBI lineage: Eukaryota > Metazoa > Chordata > Actinopteri > Salmoniformes > Salmonidae > Oncorhynchus > Oncorhynchus nerka. The sequence continues at coordinate 31,872,742 of NC_088409.1, read as the reverse complement.
TTACATTTCATTATAGTACAACGGTTTGATTTGTCTAATCTTAGCAATTTCTTCTTAGCTAGCTACATAGCCGTCATTGTATCAATTATCGTATTTCGTCGTCCTAACGTAGTCTACACTGCTATCTGCCCAGCAGCTAGCCAGCTAGCAAACGTCCACCGTCTACCGAATAGCAGCACTGTAGAAACTATTACACTCAACTGAACGACTTGATTAGTGTAGTGTTAGCTAGCTACATAGTTGTCTTTGCTGTCTTCGTATCCAAGATAATTGTGTAGTTTAGAGTGTGTAGTTTTAGAGTGATTATCTTAATTTACCGAGGTTAGCTAGCCAGCTATTTGTCGTCCTTACGTACGAGACACTGCTAGCTAGCCAACAGCTAGCCAACGTCTACCGAATAGAACTTCCGCACTCAACAACCCGGTCGCATTCCGCTTCGCTCCACAGGTAGTATCACATTTTCATTTCATTTCATTACAGTACAACGGTTTGATTTGTTTGATCGTAGCTAGCTACATAGCCGTCTTTGTATCAAAGATAATTGTGTAGTCTAGAGCGATTTTCTAGGTTAGCTAGCCAGCTATTGTCGTTCTTTTAACGCAACGTAACGTAATCAACACTGCTAGCTAGCCAGCTAGCCCCCGAATAGCAGCACTGTAGAAACTATCACACTCAACGGAACGACTTGATTAGTGTAGTGTCAACAACGCAGCCACTGCCAGCTAGCCTACAAAGTCAACAACGCAGCCACTGCCAGCTAGCCTACTTCAGCAGTACTGTATCATTTTAATCATTTTAGTCAATAAGATTCTTGCTACGTAAGCTTAACTTTCTGAACATTCGAGACGTGTAGTCCACTTGTCATTCCAATCTCCTTTGCATTAGCGTAGCCTCTTCTGTAGCCTGTCAACTATGTGTCTGTCTATCCCTGTTCTCTCCTCTCTGCACAGACCATACAAACGCTCCACACCGCGTGGCCGCGCCACCCTAATCTGGTGGTCCCAGCGCGCACGACCCACGTGGAGTTCCAGGTCTCCGGTAGCCTCTGGAACTGCCGATCTGCGGCCAACAAGGCAGAGTTCATCTCAGCCTATGCCTCCCTCCAGTCCCTCGACTTCTTGGCACTGACGGAAACATGGATCACCACAGATAACACTGCTACTCCTACTGCTCTCTCTTCGTCCGCCCACGTGTTCTCGCACACCCCGAGAGCTTCTGGTCAGCGGGGTGGTGGCACCGGGATCCTCATCTCTCCCAAGTGGTCCTTCTCTCTTTCTCCCCTTACCCATCTGTCTATCGCCTCCTTTGAATTCCATGCAGTCACAGTTACCAGCCCTTTCAAGCTTAACATCCTTATCATTTATCGCCTCCAGGTTCCTCGGAGAGTTCATCAATGAGCTTGATGCCTTGATAAGCTCCTTTCCTGAGAACGGCTCACCTCTCACAGTTCTGGGCGACTTTAACCTCCCCCGTCTACCTTTGACTCATTCCTCTCTGCCTCCTTCTTTCCACTCCTCTCCTCTTTTGACCTCACCCTCTCACCTTCCCCCCTACTCACAAGGCAGGGAATACGCTCGACCTCATCTTTACTAGATGCTGTTCTTCCACTAACCTCATTGCAACTCCCCTCCAAGTCTCCAACCACTACCTTGTATCCTTTTCCCTCTCGCTCTCATCCAACACTTCCCACACTGCCCCTACTCGGATGGTATCGCGCCGTCCCAACCTTCGCTCTCTCTCCCCCGCTACTCTCTCCTCTTCCATCCTATCATCTCTTCCCTCTGCTCAAACCTTCTCCAACCTATCTCCTGATTCTGCCTCCTCAACCCTCCTCTCCTCCCTTTCTGCATCCTTTGACTCTCTATGTCCCCTATCCTCCAGGCCGGCTCGGTCCTCCCTCCCGCTCCGTGGCTCGACGACTCATTGCGAGCTCACAGAACAGGGCTCCGGGCAGCCGAGCGGAAATGGAGGAAAACTCGCCTCCCTGCGGACCTGGCATCCTTTCACTCCCTCCTCTCTACATTTTCCTCCTCTGTCTCTGCTGCTAAAGCCACTTTCTACCACTCTAAATTCCAAGCATCTGCCTCTAACCCTAGGAAGCTCTTTGCCACTTTCTCCTCCCTCCTGAATCCTCCTCCCCCTCCCCTCCTCCCTCTCTGCAGATGACTTCGTCAACCATTTTGAAAAGAAGGTCGACGACATCCGATCCTCGTTTGCTAAGTCAAACGACACCGCTGGTTCTGCTCACACTGCCCTTCCCTGTGCTCTGACCTCTTTCTCCCCTCTCTCTCCAGATGAAATCTCGCGTCTTGTGACGGCCGGCCGCCCAACAACCTGCCCGCTTGACCCTATCCCCTCCTCTCTTCTCCAGACCATTTCCGGAGACCTTCTCCCTTACCTCACCTCGCTCATCAACTCATCCCTGACCGCTGGCTACGTCCCTTCCGTCTTCAAGAGAGCGAGAGTTGCACCCCTTCTGAAAAAACCTACACTCGATCCCTCCGGTGTCAACAACTACAGACCAGTATCCCTTCTTTCTTTTCTCTCCAAAACTCTTGAACGTGCCGTCCATGGCCAGCTCTCCCGCTATCTCTTTCAGAATGACCTTCTTGATCCAAATCAGTCAGGTTTCAAGACTAGTCATTCAACTGAGACTCTCTCTCCTCTGCTCTCATCCTTCTAGACCTATCGGCTGCCTTCGATACTGTGAACCATCAGATCCTCCTCTCCACCCTCTCCGAGTTGGGCATCTCCGGCGCGGCCCACGCTTGGATTGCGTCCTACCTGACAGGTCGCTCCTAACAGGTGGCGTGGCGAGAATCTGTCTCCTCACCACGTGCTCTCACCACTGGTGTCCCCCAGGGCTCTGTTCTAGGCCCTCTCCTATTCTCGCCATACATCAAGTCACTTGGCTCTGTCATAACCTCACATGGTCTCTCCTATCATTGCTATGCAGACGACACACAATTAATCTTCTCCTTTCCCCCTTCTGATGACCAGGTGGCGAATCGCATCTCTGCATGTCTGGCAGACATATCAGTGTGGATGACGGATCACCACCTCAAGCTGAACCTCGGCAAGACGGAGCTGCTCTTCCTCCCGGGGAAGGACTGCCCGTTCCATGATCTCGCCATCACGGTTGACAACTCCATTGTGTCCTCCTCCCAGAGCGCTAAGAACCTTGGCGTGATCCTGGACAACACCCTGTCGTTCTCAACTAACATCAAGGCGGTGGCCCGTTCCTGTAGGTTCATGCTCTACAACATCCGCAGAGTACGACCCTGCCTCACACAGGAAGCGGCGCAGGTCCTAATCCAGGCACTTGTCATCTCCCGTCTGGATTACTGCAACTCGCTGTTGGCTGGGCTCCCTGCCTGTGCCATTAAACCCCTACAACTCATCCAGAACGCCGCAGCCCGTCTGGTGTTCAACCTTCCCAAGTTCTCTCACGTCACCCCGCTCCTCCGCTCTCTCCACTGGCTTCCAGTTGAAGCTCGCATCCGCTACAAGACCATGGTGCTTGCCTACGGAGCTGTGAGGGGAACGGCACCTCAGTACCTCCAGGCTCTGATCAGGCCCTACACCCAAACAAGGGCACTGCGTTCATCCACCTCTGGCCTGCTCGCCTCCCTACCACTGAGGAAGTACAGTTCCCGCTCAGCCCAGTCAAAACTGTTCGCTGCTCTGGCCCCCCAATGGTGGAACAAACTCCCTCACGACGCCAGGACAGCGGAGTCAATCACCACCTTCCGGAGACACCTGAAACCCCACCTCTTTAAGGAATACCTAGGATAGGATAAAGTAATCCTTCTCACCCCCCTTAAAAGATTTAGATGCACTATTGTAAAGTGGCTGTTCCACTGGATGTCATAAGGTGAATGCACCAATTTGTAAGTCGCTCTGGATAAGAGCGTCTGCTAAATGACTTAAATGTAAAATGTAATGTAAATTTTGACTTTGCAGAACAGAGGGAGAGAGGCTCTTTAGTTCACAGCTCTCCAGACATCATCTAACAGTAACGACAGTTGAAGTCAGAAGTTTACATACACTTAGGTTGGAGTCATTAAAACTCCTTTTTCAACCACTCCACAAATTTCTTGTTAACAAACTATAGTTTTGGTAAGTCGGTTAGGACATCTACTTTGTGCATGACACAAATTTTCCAACAATTGTTTACAGACAGATTATTTCTCTTAAAATTCACTGTATCACAATTCCAGTGGGTCAGAAGTTCACATACACTTAGTTGACTATGCCTTTAAACAGCTTGGAAAATTCCAGAAAATGATGTCATGGCTTTAGAAGCTTCTGATAGGCTAATTGACATCAATTGAGTCAATTGGAGGTGTACCTGTGGATGTATTTCAAGGCCTACCTTCAAACTC
>NC_088409.1:31760857-31860857 GCF_034236695.1 Oncorhynchus nerka | reverse complement strand
CAGGGGCTGAAAAAATTTCGGCGTCCTGTTATACAGCTGTTTCACCTGGAACAACGTCAAGAAAAACACCCTGAACAGAGTTCACTAGAGATAGACTGTTGAGGCCCCTTGCTGCACTAGAAGCTGAAATGAATAAGTCAAGGAGCCAAAGCGTAAACACTCTCAGTAAGTCTCTGCGCCCTCCTTGGCTTCAACTTGGCTGGAGCTTTGTACTCTAAACAGCCCAGAGTGGGTTTATGTTTGTGTTGTTGGGTGATTGTTGAACCTGCTTGTTAATCTGGCTGTTTACTCTGTGTGTTCTTGACGAAGCCAGGCCATCCAGGCCCTGGTCTCAAACATCAGAAGGTTCATTCATTAGTAAAGACCACTGGAGCGGCTCTGCCAGTCAGTCTACAGTGAATAATTCATTGACATGTCTGTTTACATGCCCCAACTTTCTAAAGGCCTCAGCAAGACATCAGCATCGCCAAGCCACTGGACTCCACAAAACCACAACCAGCAGCCTTCAGCTCACTTAAAACAGATAAATACAATACAAGCAGAGAAAATAACAAGGATATAAATATACAATTCAATTAAATCAATGTGAAAATGTCAAATTCCTTTGATGTGTTTTTTACATATAGAGTATATGAGGTACACAAAAAGTCAATACATTGCATTCAAAAAGTATTCAGACCCCTTGACTTTTTCCACATTTTGCTACGTTCCAGCCTTATTCTAAAATTGATTAAATCATTTGTTTTCCTCATCATTCTACACACAATACCCTATAATGACAAAGTGAAAACAGGTTTTAAATTTGTTTTGAAAATGCATTCAGACCCATTGCTATGAAACTCGAAATTGAGCTCAGGTGCATCCTGCTTCCATTGATCATCCTTGAAATGTTTCTACAACTTGATAGATTCAATAGATTAGACATGATTATAATCACAGCCGTATATATTCCCCCCCAAGCAGACACATCGATGGCCCTGAACAAACTTTATTTGACTCTATGCAAACTGGAAACCACATATCCTGAGGCTGCATTCGTTGTTGCTGGGGATTTTAACAAGGCTAATCTGAAAATAAGACTCCCTAAATTGTATCAGTATATCGATTGCGCAACCAGGGCTGGTAAAACCCTGGATCATTGTTATTCTAACTTCCGTGACGCATATAAGGCCCTCCCCCGCCCTCCTTTCGGAAAAGCTGACCACGACTCCATTTTGTTGCTCCAGCCTACAGACAAAGACTAAAACAGTAAGCTCTCGCGCTCAGGTCTGTTCCAACGCTGGTTCGACCAATCTGATTCCACGCTTCAAGACTGCTTCGATCACGTGGATTGGGATATGTTCTGCATTGCGTCCAACAACAACATTGACGAATACGCTATTTCTTTGAGTTCATTAGAAAGTGCATTGACGATGTCGTACCCATAGCAACGATTAAAACATTCTCAAACCAGAAACCATGGATTGATGGCATTATTCGCGTGAAACTGAAAGCACAAACCACTGCTTTTAACCAGGGCAAGGTGACCGGAAACATGACCGAATACAAACAGTGTAGCTATTCCCTCGGCAAGGCAATCAAACAAGCTAAGTGTCAGTATAGAGACAAAGTAGAGTCTCAATTCAACGGCTCAGACACAAGAGGTATGTGGTAAGGTCTACAGTCAATCAAGGATTACAAAAGAAGACCAGCCCCGTCGCGGACCAGGATGTCTTGCTCCCAAACAGACTAAATTACTTTTTTGCCCGCTTTGAGGACAATACAGTGCCACTGACACGGCCAGCAACCAATACCTGCGGACTCTCACTGCAGCCGAAGTGAGGAAAACATTTAAACGTGTTAACCTTCGCAAGACTGCAGGCCCAGACGGCATCCCCAGCCGCGTCCTCAGGGCATGCGCAGACCAGCTGGCTGGTGTGTTTACGGACATATTTAATCATTCCTTATCCCAGTCTGCTGTTCCCACATGCTTCAAGAGGGCCACCATTGTCCCTGTTCCCAAGAAAGCTAAGGTAACTGAGCTAAACGACTACCGCCCCGTAGCACTCACTTCCGTCATCATGAAGTGCTTTGAGAGACTAGTCAAGGACCATATCACCTTCACCCTACCTGACACCCTAGACCCACTCCAATTTGCTTACCGCCCAAATAGGTCCACAGACGACGCAATCGCTACCACACTGCACACTGCCCTAACCCATCTGGACAAGAGGAATACTTATGTGAGAATGCTGTTCATCGACTACAGCTCAGCATTTAACACCATAGTACCCTCCAAACTCGTCATCAAGCTCGAGACCCTGGGTCTCGACCCCGCCCTGTGCAACTGGGTACTGGACTTCTTGACGGGCCGCCCCCAGGTGGTGAGGGTAGGTAACAACATCTCCACCCCGCTGATCCTCAACACTGGAGCCCCACAAGGGTGCGTTCTGAGCCCTCTCCTGTACTCCCTGTTCCCCCACGACTGCGTGACCATGCACGCCTCCAACTCAATCATGAAGTTTGCAGACGACACTACAGTAGGCTTGATTTCCAACAACGACGAGACGGCCTACAGGGAGGAGGTGAGGGCCCTCGGAGTGTGGTGTCAGGAAAATAACCTCACACTCAACGTCAACAAAACAAAGGAGATGATTGTGAACTTCAGGAAACAGCAGAGGGAGCACCCCCCTATCCACATCGACAGGACAGTAGGGGAGAGGGTAGTAAGTTTTAAGTTCCTCGGCGTACACATCACGGACAAACTGAAATGGTCCACCCACACAGACAGCGCCGTGTAGAAAGCGCAGCAGCGCCACTTCAACCTCAGGAGGCTGAAGAAATTTGGCTTCTCACCAAAAGCACTCACAAACTTCTACAGATGCACAATCGAGAGCATCCTGTATCACCGCCTGGTACGGCAACTGCTCCGCCCACAACCGTAAGGCTCTCCAGAGGGTAGTGAGGTCTGCACAACGCATCACCGGGGGCAACCTACTTGCCCTCCAGGACACCTACACCACCCGATGTCACAGGAAGACCATAAAGATCATCAAGGACAACAACCACCCGAGCCACTGCCTGTTCACCCCGCTATCATCCAGAAGGCGAGGTCAGTACAGGTGCATCAAAGCAGGGACCGAGAGACTGAAAAACAGCTTCTATCTCAAGGCCATCAGACTGTTAAACAGCCACCACTAACATTGAGTGGCTGCTGCCAACACACTGACTCAACTCCAGCCACTTTAATGGAAATTTATGTAAAAATATAGCACTAGCCACTTTAAACAATGCCACTTAATATAATGTTTACATACCCTACATTACTCATCTCATATGTATATACTGTACTCGATACCATCTACTGCATCTTGCCTATGCCGTTCTGTACCATCACTCATTCATATATCTTTATGTACATATTCTTTATCCCTTTACAATTGTGTGTATAAGGTAGTAGTTTGGGAATTGTTAGATTAGATTACTCATGGGTTATTACTGCATTGTCGAAACTAGAAGCACAAGCATTTCTCTACACTCGCATTAATATCTGCTAACCATGTGTATGTGACAAATACATTTAATTTGATTTGATTTGGAAAGCTACACACCTGTCTATATAAGGTCCCATAGTTGACAGTACATGTCAGAGCAAAAACCAAGCCATGAGGTTGAAGGAATTGTCCATAGAGCTCCGAAACAGGAGGATTGTGTAGAGAAACAGATCTGGGGAAGGGTACCAAAACATTTACGCAGCATTGAAGGTCCCAAGAACACAGTGGCCTCCATCATTCTTAAATGGAAGACGTTTGGAACCACCCAGACTCTTCCTAGAGCTGGTCACCCGGCCAAACTGAGCAACAGGGGGAGAAGGGCCTTGGTCAGGGAGGTGACCAAGAACCCGATGGTCACTCTGACAGAGCTCTAGAGTTCCTCTGTGGAAATGGGAGAGTCTTCCAGATGGACAACCATCTCTGCAGCATTCCACCAATCAAGCCTTTATGGTGACCAGACAGAAAAAGGCACATGACAGCCTGCTTGGAGTTTGCCAAAAGGAACCTAAAGACTCTCAGACCATGAGAAACAAGATTCTCTGGTCTGATGAAACCAAGATTGAACACTTTCGCATGAATGCCAAGCGTCACATGTGGAGGAAATCTGGCACCGTCCCTAAGATGAAGCATGGTGGTGGCAGCATCATCCTGTGGGAATGTTTTTCAGCGGCAGGGACTGGGAGACTAGTCAGGATTAAGGGAAAGATGAACAGAGCAATGTACAGAGAGATCCATGATGAAAACCTGCTCCAGATTGCTCAGGACCTCAGACTGGGGGCGAAGGTTCACCTTCCAACAGGACATCGACCCTAAGCACACAGCCAAAATAAGGCAGGAGTGGCTTTGGGACAAGTCTATGAATGTCCATGAGTGGCCCAGCCAGAGCCCAGACTTGAACCCGATCAAACATCTCTGGAGAGACCTGAAAATAGCTGTGCAGCGATGCTCCCCATCCAACCTGATCAGGGTTGGGCTTGAGGGCTTGAGAGGATCTGCAGAGAAGAATGGGAGAAACTCCCCAAATACAAGTGTGCCAAGCTTGTAGCATCATACCCAAGAAGACGTGAGGAGGTAAACGCTGCCATAGGTGCTTCAATAAATTACTGAGTAAAGGGTCTAAATAGTTATGTAAATGTGATATTTCAGTTGAATGTTTTTATACATTTGCAAAAATGTTAAAAAAAAACTACTTTTGCTTTCTCACTATGGGGTATTGTGTGTAGATTGATGTGGAGAAACAACGATTTAATTAGGCTTTAACGTACAAAATGTAGAAAAAGTCAAGGGGTCTGAATACTTTCCCGAATGCACTGTATCTCTGGGATTGTAGAATTGTAGAATTGTAGATTGTAAATTGTAAATTGTAGAATCTCAGAGTTGTAGAAATAATTGTTACCATTACATTCTGCATCAAGTTAAAAAACTTTGATCTAGCTGTTTGATAAAGCAGAACTGTATAATGGAACAGTATTCTAAGGCTGCGTTTACACAGGCAGCCCAATTCTGATCTTTTTTCACGAATTGGTCTTTTGACCAATCAGATCAGGTCTGAAAACAATCTGTTGTGAAAAGATCTGATGTGATTGGTAAAAATACCAATTAGTGTGAAAAAATATATCAGAATTGGGCTGCCTGTGTAAACGCAGCTTTCAAGTCCACAGTGCCCCCACCACCTTTGTTACCAAGAGCTCTATTCTAAACAGAAGGACATTACTACTGACTGACTCTCGTTGAACACAACAAAACAGCATTGTCTCTGTGTATTATATACAATGCAACACTAATTCTATATTCTATAGAATACCAAGAGCCAAAACTGTTTTGTTGTGTTCAATCCCACTAGGCACTTCAATTAAAAAAATTATTTCAATGAAATGACGTTGAACAAACGTGGAATAGACGTTGAAGTGAGGTCTGTGCCCAGTGGGATGTGTCAGTCAGAAGTAGAATCTATGTGCCAGTGTTTACTGTTCCATCTGTCTTGTTTCCCCTACAGTCTATGCTCCCTGCTCCTGTTTATAATTGTGTTCCCACTGATGCAGATAATAGGTGTAAAACTGTAAACTCAGCCGTATTCACACACAAGCCCTGCAGGCGCTTTGATAGCACTGAAACTTGAACTTGAAGGCTACAGGGAGGGGGACTTTCGCACTTTGGTTCCCTGTGACTCACTAAAACAGTTTAACTGGATGAAGTATGTAGATACACACAGACACACACCTCTGCTACATCTGCAACACACTCCCACTCTGAAAAGGCCGTCGTCACAGGAGGCCTTCAGTAAGTGTGCACCTGTTTGATCCTAACTTGATTCCTGCTATCTATGACACATCGTCTCTGTGTGTGATCTCATGGCTGTATTGGGAAGGACAGTCAAATTAGATGAAAAAAAAGATCCCCGTCGCCCCCCCCGTCGCCCACTACCTCCCATCCCTCCCACTCCCTCCTCTCAGCCCCTCCCTAACCCATCCACCCCTGTGAACAGCGAGGTCATGTCATTAGTGAGCGCCTCCCTCCAGGCTAGTTAAGGTCGGTGTTACAAGGTGTTCCTGTGGCTGGCTGCTGTAATCAGACCACAGACTCCATCATCACTGTCAGGGACCATCATTAGTGCAGCATCATCTTAATTAAAACTTCAACTGCTAATTAAGAGTCATTGTTTACCTTGCAGGGTTCAGGCATTGATATTCTTGTCATTGCTGCTGCCAATGTTTTTCATGGCTTTCCAAACCCCCGTTCTCCTCCAACCTGCTCACGGGCACAGCTAGGCTACCCCATCGACCGGCACCGTCGCTCTCTCTCTCTCTCTCTCTCTCTCTCTCTCTCTCTCTCTCTCTCTCTCTCTCTCCATCCCATCCTCTACATCTCTCTCATCGTGCCTTATTTTATTTATGTTATTTTTGTCAAATACATACAGGGGAACCTCCGGCTTCGACCCAATTCTACAGAGTTTGCTGATTTTCCTTTCCCTGGCCAGACCATAATGACAGGTTTTATTATGAGGAGGACCTTCCCGTGAGGCGAGGTAATGGGAGAGATACTGTGAACATATCCAAACGTAACCCCTTACTTGTGTTGTGTAGATCTGAGCGGATTGCGTTGGTAAAATAGATATGGAGATAATTCCGACTGGCCTATTAGAAAGCAAGATGGAGCGATCATTATATTGCTTATACCTATCCAATATTCTCATATCTACTCTGTGGCTAGGGGGCAGGGGCTGGGCGTTGATTTGGGATTCAGGGAGAGAGGTGGTGGTATTTGCAGGAGGGTAGGGGGAAGAGAAACCCTCATCATTATAGATAGACAGGTTGGTTACATGTAGTCCAATTACAAAAAACTGTAACTGTAATCAATTACGTTACCAACAAAAATATTGGAATCGGAATACAGATACTTTTGAAAAACTAGATGATTATATCTTGGATAACTTTAAACAAAAAAATATATAATGACACCTTTCTGTTTTCTCAATGACATTCAAATCAGCATTGAAGGCACAAGGTTAAAAAAAAGTCCACCTGAACTAGTCTGACCACAAGTCAGAAACCACTATGATGACACACCAAATGCGATTGTCTAGTTATCCAAAAGTAATTGGAAATAGCCCGATTACGTTACTGAGTTTGGGTAATCCAAGAGTTACAATACTGATTACATCATTTTGGACAGGTAACTAGCAACTGTAACAGATTACATTTAGAAAGTAACCTATCCAACCCTGGATAGAGATCACCGAAGAGAAGAGCAGGCAGAACCTGTGGAGGAAGGTTGAACTAACACAGTCATTTGAAGCTACACAGAGAGACAGTCTCAATGGGACATCGTAAAGAAACACTGATTTTTCCACTCTGTGCTGTTGCATTTTTCATAAGGCTGCTTGGCTGAGCACTCTCATGCAGTTGCTTTATGATGAATGTTCAGACACACACACACACTTAATTCCATCATTGGATACCTGTATACCAAGCACGCAAACTGCCACGTATTTCAGATTCGATGAATCTATGCATTGCAGTGCAGTTTAGCAATACGTTTGTCTGTTATTGCTCCAGTACATTTTAAGAGGCAGTAGATAGTGATACACTATAACAAATAAAAAACAGGGAGACAACTCTAAAAGTGTCTTAAAGCCAGTCTTTAAAAGACCATGCACTTGGACAATAGGCCACAATAGACACTTTCCACAGTCTGGCTAATTAGCATATCCCTCTGTCGTGGTTTTAGAACTGAAGTGGAGGTTCTCTCATAGTGGTGTTAGAGGTATGGGGGAGTGGAGTCACACACACACACACACACACACACACACACACACACACACACACACACGGATCATCTCTTGTATTGTTGAATCATATTGTTGATTCATCTCTATATGGTCTGCTCTAGTCTGTGTGCTCACCGGTCTCCTTCCAATCTCTGCCCTCCCTCTAATAACGTCCACAGTCATTTCCCCCAAACCATAGCGTATAATGTACAGTACATCATCAGGACCAGTCCCTGGGCTGAGTGGAGAATAGTGGACTAGACAGAGCCTAGCAGTCAATACTACATGCATGTACTCGCGCTCGTATGCACACACACACACACACACACACACACACACACACACACACACACACACACACACCATATCCAGTCATCACCTTGGCAACAGTGTGAGCTGGCAGTGTTCTGGGCACAGGGAGGGAGTCAGGGGGAGACATTATTCCCTCGGTAATGGGAACAAACCTAAGACAAATCTGGCAACAACTCCTGAAGCGGAGTAGCATAAATCCGGGCATTTGTTTGAGGTTCGAGGTGTGTGTGTGTGTGTGTTTGGCTCTGAGTAAGGCAGTAACGAGGCCAAAGGGCCTCCAAGGGACCAATTTCCCTGTCTGCTCTGTTCTGCAGGCCGTGGCATCTCACTTTTTACAACATGAAGGGATGAAGAAGAGAAAGAGTAAGAGAGAGAGATTAGAGTAATTGGTGCATGTGTTAACAGCTAGCTACCTGCCACAGATCTTTCAAGAAGATAAAAAAGATCACCGTGATTTGTGAGTTCTGCTCCACTCAGTTCAATCAAATTTTAACGGGGAGACAGAAAAATCCATGGGAAAGTCCACAGAATGTCAGGAACCTAAACACAAAAAACACTCCACTGACTTTGGTCTGTCAGAATCATTCCTCTCCTGCCCCAGGTCTCTGGAATCCTCAACATTTCCACTATCATCTACTCTTTTCCCACCCTTTCCCAGACACCCAGGTCAGAGGTTAGAGGTCAGAAGTCTTCTCAGCAGAAGACAGGGGGTATGTGGGGAGGCAGTCTAACCTGAACAAGGCTGTGCTGATGCATCAGAGTCCTCATTATAGAAGTGCACACTGCAAGGTGTGACCTATCACCACACACACACACCAACAGGTAACTGACAAAATAATGGAAACACTTGAGCAATTGAGGGATACCAAGTATAATGAAAGCAGGTGCTTCCACACAGGAGTGGTTCCTGAGTTAATTAAGCAATTAACATCCTATCATGCTTAAGATTGTGTATAAAAATGCTGTGCAGGCCCTTATTTTGGCTACCATGGCTATGCCCCTATAGGATATAAATGCCTCCATCTACAGGGCACGAGCAGTCTCTGAATGGTTTGATGACCGTAAAAACTATGTAAACCATGTGCCATGGCCTTATCAGTCACCAGATCTCAACCCAATTGAACACTTACGGGAGATTCTGGAGAGGCTCCTGAGACAACAACCAAAGCATATCATTTATCTTGGAAGAATTATGTCACATCCCTCCAATAGAGTTCCAGACACTTGTAGAATCTAGGCCAAGGTGCATTGAAGCTGTTCTGGCCTAACCCCCTATGAAGACACTTTATGTTGGTGTTTCATTTATTTTAACTGTTACCTATATACTATTTGTAGGCTACATACTGTATTGTAGATCAGGGCTGGTCAACCCTCCTCCTATTGGACCTACTAGTTTGCAGACCTTTGCTCCAACCCTACACAAACAAAAACAAATGATTCAACTGGCAAGTCCTGAGTAGCAGCTGATTAGTAAAATTAGGTGTGTTAGATTAGGGCCGGAAATGCAGGTTGGTAACTGGCTGTAACTGGATGATAACTTATTGAGAAAGGTTGGCCACCCCTGATGTAGATAAAGACACCAATGAGCTACACAGCCTTGCTGACCCTCTGGTCCTCACTCAGTCTCTCAGAGAAAACAACTGCATCCCCAGTGAGCCTAACACATCACAGCTTGCACTCTGTGTCAAAGGAAGGCCAAGAAGATCATTAACACCAGTCACCCAAACCACAGATTGTTGACTCGGTTACCGTCTGACAGACAGAGACAGTACAAGTACATCAGTGCCAAGACAGGGAGACTGAAAAACTGCATATATTAGAATGGCCATCAGACTGTTGAACAGCTTCTATTACCAGACCATCAGACTGTTGAACAGCTTCTATCACCAGACCATCAGACTGTTGAACAGCTTCTATTAACAGGCCATCAGACTGTTGAACAGCTTCTATTACCAGACCATCAGACTGTTGAACAGCTTCTATTACCAGACCATCAGACTGTTGAACAGATTCTATTACCAGACCATCAGACTGTTGAACAGCTTCTATTACCAGACCATCAGGCTGTTGAACAGCTTCTATTAACAGGACATCAGACTGTTGAACAGCTTCTATTACCAGACCATCAGACTTTTGAACAGCTTCTATTACCAGGACATCAGACTGTTGAACAGCATCTATTAACAGGCCATCAGACTGTTGAACAGATTCTATTACCAGACTATCAGACTGTTGAACAGATTCTATTACCAGACCATCAGACTGTTGAACAGCTTCTATTACCAGACCATCAGGCTGTTGAACAGCTTCTATTAACAGGACATCAGACTGTTGAACAGCTTCTATTACCAGACCATCAGACTGTTGAACAGCTTATATTACCAGACCATCAGACTGTTGAACAGCTTCTATTACCAGACCATCAGACTGTTGAACAGCTTCTATTAACAGGACATCAGACTGTTGAACAGCTTCTATTACCAGACCATCAGACTGTTGAACAGCTTCTATTACCAGACCATCAGACTGTTGAACAGCTTCTATTACCAGACCATCAGACTGTTGAACAGCTTCTATTACCAGACCATCAGACTGTTGAACAGCTTCTATTACCAGACCATCAGACTATTGAACAGCTTCTATCACCAGAACATCAGACTGTTGAACAGCTTCTATTACCAGACCATCAGACTGTTGAACAGCTTCTATTACCAGACCATCAGACTGTTGAACAGCTTCTATTACCAGACCATCAGACTGTTGAACAGCTTCTACTACCAGACCATCAGACTGTTGAACAGCTTCTATTACCAGACCATCAGACTGTTGAACAGCTTCCATTACCAGACCATCAGACTGTTGAACAGCTTCTATTACCAGGACATCAGACTGTTGAACAGCATCTATTAACAGGACATCAGACTGTTGAACATATTCTATTACCAGACTATCAGACTGTTGAACAGATTCTATTACCAGACCATCAGACTGTTGAACAGCTTTTATTACCAGACCATCAGACTGTTGAACAGCTTCCATTACCAGACCATCAGACTGTTGAACAGCTTCCATTACCAGACCATCAGACTGTTGAACAGCTTCTATTACCAGGACATCAGACTGTTGAACATCTTCTATTACCAGACCATCAGACTGTTGAACAGCTTCTATTACCAGGACATCAGACTGTTGAACAGCTTCTATTACCAGACCATCAGACTGTTGAACAGCTTCTATTACCAGACCATCAGACTGTTGAACAGCTTCTATTACCAGACCATCAGACTGTTGAACAGCTTCTATTACCAGACCATCAGACTGTTGAACAGCTTCTATTACCAGACCATCAGACTGTTGAACAGCTTCTATTACCAGACCATCAGACTATTGAACAGCTTCTATCACCAGAACATCAGACTGTTGAACAGCTTCTATTACCAGACCATCAGACTGTTGAACAGCTTCTATTACCAGACCATCAGACTATTGAACAGCTTCTATCACCAGAACATCAGACTGTTGAACAGCTTCTATTACCAGACCATCAGACTGTTGAACAGCTTCTATTACCAGACCATCAGACTGTTGAACAGCTTCTATTAGACTGTTGAGCTTCTATTACCAGACATCAGACTGTTGAACAGCATCTATTAACAGGACATCAGACTGTTGAACATATTCTATTACCAGACTATCAGACTGTTGAACAGATTCTATTACCAGACCATCAGACTGTTGAACAGCTTTATTACCAGACCATCAGACTGTTGAACAGCTTCCATTACCAGACCATCAGACTGTTGAACAGCTTCCATTACCAGACCATCAGACTGTTGAACAGCTTCTATTACCAGGACATCAGACTGTTGAACAGCTTCTATTACCAGACCATCAGACTGTTGAACAGCTTCTATTACCAGGCCATCAGACTGTTGAAACAGCTTCTATTACCAGACCATCAGACTGTTGAACAGCTTCTATTACCAGACCATCAGACTGTTGAACAGCTTCTATTACCAGACATCAGACTGTTGAACAGCTTCTATTACCAGACCATCAGACTGTTGAACAGCTTCTATTACCAGACATCAGACTGTTGAACAGCTTCTATTACCAGACCATCAGACTGTTGAACAGCTTCTATTACCAGACCATCAGACTGTTGAACAGCTTCTATTACCAGACCATCAGACTGTTGAACAGCTTCTATTACCAGACCATCAGACTGTTGAACAGCTTCTATTACCAGACCATCAGACTGTTGAACAGCTTCTATTACCAGACCATCAGACTGTTGAACAGCTTCTATCACCAGAACATCAGACTGTTGAACAGCTTCTATTACCAGACCATCAGACTGTTGAACAGCTTCTATTACCAGACCATCAGACTGTTGAACAGCTTCTATTACCAGACCATCAGACTGTTGAACAGCTTCTATCACCAGAACATCAGACTGTTGAACAGCTTCTATTACCAGACCATCAGACTGTTGAACAGCTTCTATTACCAGACCATCAGACTGTTGAACAGCTTCTATTACCAGACCATCAGACTGTTGAACAGCTTCTACTACCAGACCATCAGACTGTTGAACAGCTTCTATTACCAGACCATCAGACTGTTGAACAGCTTCTATTACCAGACCATCAGACTGTTGAACAGCTTCCATCAGACTGTTGAACAGCTTCTATTACCAGACCATCAGACTGTTGAACAGCATCTATTAACAGGACATCAGACTGTTGAACATATTCTATTACCAGACTATCAGACTGTTGAACAGATTCTATTACCAGACCATCAGACTGTTGAACAGCTTTTATTACCAGACCATCAGACTGTTGAACAGCTTCCATTACCAGACCATCAGACTGTTGAACAGCTTCCATTACCAGACCATCAGACTGTTGAACAGCTTCTATTACCAGGACATCAGACTGTTGAACAGCTTCCATTACCAGACCATCAGACTGTTGAACAGCTTCTATTACCAGACCATCAGACTGTTGAACAGCTTCTATTACCAGACCATCAGACTGTTGAACAGCTTCTATTACCAGACCATCAGACTGTTGAACAGCTTCTATTACCAGACCATCAGACTGTTGAACAGCTTCTATTACCAGACCATCAGACTGTTGAACAGCTTCTATTACCAGACCATCAGACTGTTGAACAGCTTCTATTACCAGACCATCAGACTGTTGAACAGCTTCTATTACCAGACCATCAGACTGTTGAACAGCTTCTATTACCAGACCATCAGACTGTTGAACAGCTTCTATTACCATCAGACTGTTGAACAGCTTCTATTACCAGACCATCAGACTGTTGAACAGCTTCTATTACCAGACCATCAGACTGTTGAACAGCTTCTATTACCAGACCATCAGACTGTTGAACAGCTTCTATTACCAGACCATCAGACTGTTGTTGAACAGCTTCTATTACCAGACCATCAGACTGTTGAACAGCTTCTATTACCAGACCATCAGACTGTTGAACAGCTTCTATTACCAGACATCATCAGACTGTTGAACAGGCCATCAGACTGTTGAACAGCTTCTATTACCAGACCATCAGACTGTTGAACAGCTTCTATTACCAGACCATCAGACTGTTGAACAGCTTCTATTACCAGACCATCAGACTGTTGAACAGCTTCTATTACCAGACCATCAGACTGTTGAACAGCTTCTATTACCAGACCATCAGACTGTTGAACAGCTTCTATTACCAGGACATCAGACTGTTGAACAGCTTCCATTACCAGACCATCAGACTGTTGAACAGCTTCTATTACCAGGACATCAGACTGTTGAACATCTTCTATTACCAGACCATCAGACTGTTGAACATCTTCTATTACCAGACCATCAGACTGTTGAACAGCTTCTATTACCAGGACATCAGACTGTTGAACAGCTTATATTACCAGACCATCAGACTGTTGAACATCTTATATTACCAGACCATCAGACTGTTGAACAGCTTCCATTACCAGACCATCAGACTTTTGAACAGCTTCTATTACCAGGACATCAGACTGTTGAACAGCATCTATTAACAGGCCATCAGACTGTTGAACAGATTCTATTACCAGACCATCAGACTGTTGAACAGCTTCTATTACCAGACCATCAGACTGTTGAACAGCTTCTATTACCAGACCATCAGACTGTTGAACAGCTTCTATTACCAGACCATCAGACTGTTGAACAGCTTCTATTACCAGACCATCAGACTGTTGAACAGCTTCTATTACCAGACCTGTTGAACAGACTGTTGAACAGCTTCTATTACCAGACCATCAGACTGTTGAACAGCTTCTATTACCAGACCATCAGACTGTTGAACAGCTTCTATTACCAGACCATCAGACTGTTGAACAGCTTCTATTACCAGACCATCAGACTGTTGAACAGCTTCTATTACCAGACCATCAGACTGTTGAACAGCTTCTATTACCAGACCATCAGACTGTTGAACAGCTTCTATTACCAACAGCTTCTATCAGACCATCAGACTGTTGAACAGCTTCTATTACCAGACCATCAGACTGTTGAACAGCTTCTATTACCAGGACATCAGACTGTTGAACAGCTTATATTACCAGACCATCAGACTGTTGAACATCTTATATTACCAGACCATCAGACTGTTGAACAGCTTCCATTACCAGACCATCAGACTTTTGAACAGCTTCTATTACCAGGACATCAGACTGTTGAACAGCATCTATTAACAGGCCATCAGACTGTTGAACAGATTCTATTACCAGACTATCAGACTGTTGAACAGATTCTATTACCAGACCATCAGACTGTTGAACAGCTTCTATTACCAGACCATCAGACTGTTGAACAGCTTCTATTACCAGACCATCAGACTGTTGAACAGCTTCTATTACCAGACCATCAGACTGTTGAACAGCTTCTATTACCAGACCATCAGACTGTTGAACAGCTTCTATTACCAGACCATCAGACTGTTGAACAGCTTCTATTACCAGACCATCAGACTGTTGAACAGCTTTTATTACCAGACCATCAGACTGTTGAACAGCTTCTATTACCAGACCATCAGACTGTTGAACAGCTTCTATTACCAGACCATCAGACTGTTGAACAGCTTCTATCACCAGACCATCAGACTGTTGAACAGCTTCTATTACCATCAGACTGTTGAACAGCTTCTATTACCAGACCATCAGACTGTTGAACAGCTTTTATTACCAGACCATCAGACTGTTGAACAGCTTCTATTACCAGACCATCAGACTGTTGAACAGCTTCTATTACCAGACCATCAGACTGTTGAACAGCTTCCATTACCAGACCATCAGACTGTTGAACAGCTTCTATTACCAGGACATCAGACTGTTGAACAGCATCTATTAACAGGCCATCAGACTGTTGAACAGATTCTATTACCAGAATATCAGACTGTTGAACAGATTCTATTACCAGACCATCAGACTGTTGAACAGCTTCTATTACCAGACCATCAGACTGTTGAACAGCTTTTATTACCAGACCATCAGACTGTTGAACAGCTTCTATTACCAGACCATCAGACTGTTGAACAGCTTCTATTACCAGACCATCAGACTGTTGAACAGATTCTATTACCAGACCATCAGACTGTTGAACAGCTTTTATTACCAGACCATCAGACTGTTGAACAGCTTCTATTACCAGACCATCAGACTGTTGAACAGCTTCTATTACCAGACCATCAGACTGTTGAACAGCTTCTATTACCAGACCATCAGACTGTTGAACAGATTCTATTACCAGACCATCAGACTGTTGAACAGATTCTATTATCAGACCATTAGACTGTTGAACAGCTTCTATTACCAGACCATCAGACTGTTGAACAGCTTTTATTACCAGACCATCAGACTGTTGAACATCTTCTATTACCAGACCATCAGACTGTTGAACATCTTCTATTACCAGACCATCAGACTGTTGAACAGCTTCTATTACCAGACCATCAGACTGTTGAACAGCTTTTATTACCAGACCATTAGACTGTTGAACAGCTTCTATTACCAGACCATTAGACTGGTCTACAGCTTCTATTACCAGGCCATCAGACTGTTGAACAGTTTCTAATACCAGACCATCAGACTGTTGAACATATTCTATTACCAGACCATTAGACTGGTCTACAGCTTCTATTACCAGGCCATCAGACTGTTGAACAGTTTCTAATACCAGACCATCAGACTGTTGAACAGCTTCTATTACCAGACCATCAGACTGTTGAACAGCTTCTATTACCAGACCATCAGACTGTTGAACAGCTTCTATTACCAGACCATCAGACTGTTGAACAGCTTCTATTACCAGACCATCAGACTGTTGAACATCTTCTATTACCAGACCATTAGACTGTTGAACAGCTTCTATTACCAGACCATCAGACTGTTGAACAGCTTTTATTACCAGACCATCAGACTGTTGAACATCTTCTATTACCAGACCATCAGACTGTTGAACAGCTTCTATTACCAGACCATCAGACTGTTGAACAGCTTCTATTACCAGACCATCAGACTGTTGAACATCTTCTATTACCAGACCATCAGACTGTTGAACAGCTTCTAATACCAGACCATCAGACTGTTGAACAGCTTCTAATACCAGACCATCAGACTGTTGAACAGATTCTATTACCAGACCATCAGACTGTTGAACAGATTCTATTATCAGACCATTAGACTGTTGAACAGCTTCTATTACCAGACCATCAGACTGTTGAACAGCTTTTATTACCAGACCATCAGACTGTTGAACATCTTCTATTACCAGACCATCAGACTGTTGAACATCTTCTATTACCAGACCATCAGACTGTTGAACAGCTTCTATTACCAGACCATCAGACTGTTGAACAGTTTTTATTACCAGACCATTAGACTGTTGAACAGCTTCTATTACCAGACCATTAGACTGGTCTACAGCTTCTATTACCAGGCCATCAGACTGTTGAACAGTTTCTAATACCAGACCATCAGACTGTTGAACATATTCTATTACCAGACCATTAGACTGGTCTACAGCTTCTATTACCAGGCCATCAGACTGTTGAACAGTTTCTAATACCAGACCATCAGACTGTTGAACATCTTCTATTACCAGACCATTAGACTGTTGAACAGCTTCTATTACCAGACCATCAGACTGTTGAACATCTTCTATTACCAGACCATTAGACTGGTCTACAGCTTCTATTACCAGGCCATCAGACTGTTGAACAGTTTCTAATACCAGACCATCAGACTGTTGAACAGCTTCTATTACCAGACCATCAGACTGTTGAACAGCTTCTATTACCAGACCATCAGACTGTTGAACAGCTTCTATTACCAGACCATCAGACTGTTGAACAGCTTCTATCACCAGACCATCAGACTGTTGAACAGCTTCTATTACCATCAGACTGTTGAACAGCTTCTATTACCATCAGACTGTTGAACAGCTTTTATTACCAGACCATCAGACTGTTGAACAGCTTCTATTACCAGACCATCAGACTGTTGAACAGCTTCTATTACCAGACCATCAGACTGTTGAACAGATTCTATTACCAGACCATCAGACTGTTGAACAGCTTTTATTACCAGACCATCAGACTGTTGAACAGCTTCTATTACCAGACCATCAGACTGTTGAACAGCTTCTATTACCAGACCATCAGACTGTTGAACAGCTTCTATTACCAGACCATCAGACTGTTGAACAGATTCTATTACCAGACCATCAGACTGTTGAACAGATTCTATTATCAGACCATTAGACTGTTGAACAGATTATATTACCAGACCATCAGACTGTTGAACAGCTTTTATTACCAGATCATCAGACTGTTGAACATCTTCTATTACCAGACCATCAGACTGTTGAACATCTTCTATTACCAGACCATCAGACTGTTGAACAGCTTCTATTACCAGACCATCAGACTGTTGAACAGCTTTTATTACCAGACCATTAGACTGTTGAACAGCTTCTATTACCAGACCATTAGACTGGTCTACAGCTTCTATTACCAGGCCATCAGACTGTTGAACAGTTTCTAATACCAGACCATCAGACTGTTGAACATATTCTATTACCAGACCATTAGACTGGTCTACAGCTTCTATTACCAGGCCATCAGACTGTTGAACAGTTTCTAATACCAGACCATCAGACTGTTGAACAGCTTCTATTACCAGACCATCAGACTGTTGAACAGCTTCTATTACCAGACCATCAGACTGTTGAACAGCTTCTATTACCAGACCATCAGACTGTTGAACAGCTTCTATTACCAGACCATCAGACTGTTGAACAGCTTCTATTACCAGACCATCAGACTGTTGAACATCTTCTATTACCAGACCATTAGACTGTTGAACAGCTTCTATTACCAGACCATCAGACTGTTGAACAGCTTTTATTACCAGACCATCAGACTGTTGAACATCTTCTATTACCAGACCATCAGACTGTTGAACAGCTTCTTTACCAGACCATCAGACTGTTGAACAGCTTCTATTACCAGACCATCAGACTGTTGAACATCTTCTATTACCAGACCATCAGACTGTTGAACAGCTTCTAATACCAGACCATCAGACTGTTGAACAGCTTCTAATACCAGACCATCAGACTGTTGAACAGATTCTATTACCAGACCATCAGACTGTTGAACAGATTCTATTATCAGACCATTAGACTGTTGAACAGCTTCTATTACCAGACCATCAGACTGTTGAACAGCTTTTATTACCAGACCATCAGACTGTTGAACATCTTCTATTACCAGACCATCAGACTGTTGAACATCTTCTATTACCAGACCATCAGACTGTTGAACAGCTTCTATTACCAGACCATCAGACTGTTGAACAGCTTTTATTACCAGACCATTAGACTGTTGAACAGCTTCTATTACCAGACCATTAGACTGGTCTACAGCTTCTATTACCAGGCCATCAGACTGTTGAACAGTTTCTAATACCAGACCATCAGACTGTTGAACATATTCTATTACCAGACCATTAGACTGGTCTACAGCTTCTATTACCAGGCCATCAGACTGTTGAACAGTTTCTAATACCAGACCATCAGACTGTTGAACAGCTTCTATTACCAGACCATCAGACTGTTGAACAGCTTCTATTACCAGGCCATCAGACTGTTGAACACCTTCTATTACCAGGCCATCAGACTGTTGAATATCCGTCACTAGCTGTCTACCATGTGATTCACACTCACTGACACAAAACACACACACAATCTATCACACACCTTATACTCACAAACACACGCACACTCACACACACTCACACTCACACCCTCACACACACACACACACACACACACACACACACACACACACACACACACACACACACACACACACACACACACACACAGACAACGCTGCTATCCCATGTTGCTATCCCACTGGACACTTCTCGACATAGCTCATTATAACTATTATACTACTGTACATTGTGTTTTAATCAGGCTGTTTAATCCACAGCACATTTATAAACTGGATTCTTAACATAGCTCATTATAACTATTATACTACTATACATTGTGTTTTAGTCAGGCTGTTTATACCACAGCACATTTATAAACTGGATTCTTAACATAGCTCATTATAACTATTATACTACTATACATTGTGTTTTAGTCAGGCTGTTTATACCACAGCACATTTATAAACTAGATTCTTAACATAGCTCATTATAACTATTATACTACTGTACATTGTGTTTTAGTCAGGCTGTTTATACCACAGCACATTTATAAACTGGATTCTTAACATAGCTCATTATAACTATTATACTACTGTACATTGTGTTTTAGTCAGGCTGTTTAATCCACAGCACATTTATATACTGGATTCTTGACATAGCTCACTCTAATATATCTTATGCTGAACAAATCATTCTTAGTGTATATTGTGTTCATTCATCAGATGTGTACATACGTATAAATTGCATTTGGATTGTGATTTTGGGGTTGTTAATTAGATATGTTCTTATGTTTCTTTGTTTCTTTATTTTACTTTTAATTTGAGTTATTTAAGCTCTAGCATCTGCTAAACTGTGTATGCCACCTACTGTCTTTGATTTGATTTGTTCTGAGGACCTCTGGGCTAGTCTGGACCTCGGAAGAATTTGGAATTTGGACAAACCTCATGTTCCAGGATTAAGATTTCTAACGGAGAGTAAAGGAACATGTCTTAAAGCCACCGACACGTCCACACACAAACACATGTGTATTATTGTAGTGGAATGCTAAGATTCGTCTGGCCTATGTGTGTAGTTAGAGAGATGGTGTGATGGTGAATAAACTTTCATCTCTATGATCCATTGACGCCACCACTATGTGTAGTCATAGTGGCAGTATGTGTGTGTATGCAGAGTTGTTGAGATGGTGTGCTGTGTGTGTTGGGAATGGGATGGTGTGTTATGTTATGTGCAGTTTCTGTGTGATGAGTGTTGAAATGGTGTACGTAGTCTGTCCTCATGCTGTTATGTTGATGTAGTTTTGTCTCGTGTTGTGGTATGTTGTGTTTTGTAGTGTGGGTCCTACGGAATGTGTGTGTGTGTGTGTGTGCGTGCGTGCGTGCGTGTGTGTGTGTGTGTGTGTGTGTGTGTTGAGAGCCTATCTGTGTAGAGAAATAATCAGATGGTGCACTGAGAGGGGAGCTGAGAGCTCAGAGGGTCCTCTCCCCCCACCCCACTTATATCGCTACCACTGGGGAATGAGAGTAATCACTCTGCTCTCTCCCAGCAGACCCCCCCCCCCTCCACTCCACCCTATTCATAAATCCCGTGCACACACACCAAACCTCCCACCCAGCCATCTGCCTCCAACTCCATGGTACCAGGCCAGCGGGATGGAAAATTGCATCTTGTCATTTAATTTCCAAAAAATCGTTGTTTTCACAGGATTAATCTTTCTGCTTTGCTCCACTTAAGTTGAAAGCTCAGCAAAATGAAGCATCCTGTATCTGTGTCTGCAATCTGTGGGGACAGAGTTGGAGAACTCGCACAAAGATGAATGATGATCAGCTAGTTGTCGGGCAGCGTGTTACAGTACCCTGCGTACACACACATGCACACACACACACACATTTGCTCTGCAAAAGCCACATATTACCCTGTTAAGGCCTTGAGGTACGGCACTCCAGTGGAATGCATTCTTATTAAGGGAAATAACAGGTTCATCTACCTGCCAAAAGGTGAACTTTCAGTCTTCCACTGTCTGTGTTACCATCAACTGTTTTCATTAGCTGCTCTGTAAGCTCTGTTAAGCAAATTATGTAGGAATTGCCCTTGATTGAATATGTAATGATGTCTCATTTAAAGATGAGACAGATTCATTCCTATGATCACTAAAGAGTGTTTTAATGCATAATGAGACTATAGATTACTGTACATTTGTTATTCTACAAGGCAATGGATTGGCTGGAACACACAGATATACCCCACTACCCATATGTACTGATATTAACTCAACATTCACATAGCCCATTATCAATGTCCATGCACATTTCATATTGGTCGTGACTTATGGCAGCACTCAAGTAGTTGCTTACAGTACATCATACTGAAGAAAAACCTTCCCATGATCCTTCAGAGGGCTTCCGATGGCCTTCCCCTCTCCCCCACAATCCCCCCATTGCCTGATCCAATCGCAAACCCCTCAGCAAACGACCTGATCAGTTGATCGATGACTTTGTACGATCAGCAGCGGTTCCTACAGGGCTCATAAAGACGGCATTAATGAAAAAACAAATAGATGCAGACGGACAGACGAGAGGGGTTGGTGGGGGAAACACACTGTGGTGTGGAGACATGGATTGGATGGTGGATCAGGACATATGGTGAAGGCTGGGGGGAAAAGGGGAAGGAAGCTGGGTTATACTTATTAACCTTTTTGAAATGGCCCATGGAACTGAGGCTTTATTGATGACCCGGGTTATGAAGTCACAATGATTTCTCTAGGAAGTTCAAATGAAAGGTTAAACTATTCACATGAATTGCTCTATGAGGTCGTTTATCGACAGATTCCCTAAGCTTCAAGAGCTGCAGAAAGAGGGGCAGAGAGTGAGAAGGAAAGTGAGAGGGAGAGAGGGAGAGGAAAGGGAAAGAGATGGGAGCGGGAGGGAGAGAATTATCGGCCTAATAATAAAGACGTAATTTAAAATGAATTACAATTTAATGTGGCATGATTACAACCAAAAATAGTCTGTTCGCCCACTCCAAAATAATTCCAGCATCCAAATTGCATGTATACATTTGATGAATGGAAATAGACATCTGTCACAAAACACCAAAAAGTGTGCTTAATGACATTCAGTGATTGCTAACATTGATTGATGCGTCTTGCTGACAAATTTACCTTTTTGGTAGCCTGATATTTCGGGACACTGGATGGTCACCCTAACACACAGGGTCAACTTACTAGACAACAATGTGTATTACCATGAACATTAAATAAGCCAGTGATGTAGTGATGTAGTGGTCAAAAATAGGTGGGTAAACTTTGCCAGTCAAGTAAAAAAAAATTAAAAAATAATGCTTTCCATACTTTCAATACATTTTTCAGAAAAAGGTGGGTAAACAGCATTTACCTACGTTTACCCTCCACTAGGCCTACATCACTGCCGGTAGCTTACCCTCTCAGCCAGGACAATTTTATACACGAACACACGCAGAAGAGGTAGCCTACATTCAATATAATACATGAGTTGAATCAAAAACATGTTTTACATCCTAGTTGTCCATAATTTATGCGTAAATGAGTCTTCACATATCATGTGACATAAAACAGTACCTTTCTTTCTTTACATTAATGACATTAATGACAGTGTTATTTGTCATAAATAAAAAATTTAACAATTGAATTAGATCATTGAATGTAGGGGAGCTAATGTCTCATTGAGTGGAGCTGAGCACCCCCTGGCTCCCCCGTAATTCACACCTTGGTGGTAGGATGAAGGGAGCTAATGTCTCATTGAGTGGAGCTGAGCACCCCCTGGCTCCCCCGTAATTCACACCTTGGTGGTAGGATGAAGGGAGCTAATGTCTCATTGAGTGGAGCTGAGCACCCCCTGGCTCCCCCGTAATTCACACCTTGGTGGTAGGATGAAGGGAGCTAATGTCTCATTGAGTGGAGCTGAGCACCCCCTGGCTCCCCCGTAATTCACACCTTGGTGGTAGGATGAAGGGAGCTAATGTCTCATTGAGTGGAGCTGAGCACCCCCTGGCTCCCCCGTAATTCACACCTTGGTGGTAGGATAAGGAGCTAATGTCTCATTGAGTGGAGCTGAGCACCCCCTGGCTCCCCCGTAATTCACACCTTGGTGGTAGGATGAAGGGAGCTAATGTCTCATTGAGTGGAGCTGAGCACCCCCTGGCTCCCCCGTAATTCACACCTTGGTGGTAGGATGAAGGGAGCTAATGTCTCATTGAGTGGAGCTGAGCACCCCCTGGCTCCCCCGTAATTCACACCTTGGTGGTAGGATGAAGGGAGCTAATGTCTCATTGAGTGGAACTGAGCACCCCCTGGCTCCCCCGTAATTCACACCTTGGTGGTAGGATGAAGGGAGCTAATGTCTCATTGAGTGGAGCTGAGCACCCCCTGGCTCCCCCGTAATTCACACCTTGGTGGTAGGATGAAGGGAGCTAATGTCTCATTGAGTGGAGCTGAGCACCCCCTGGCTCCCCTGTAATTCACACCTTGGTGGTAGGATGAAGGGAGCTAATGTCTCATTGAGTGGAGCTGAGCACCCCCTGGCTCCCCCGTAATTCACACCTTGGTGGTAGGATGAAGGGAGCTACTTGATGTTGGTTGAGAGTTATGAACAAGCATTTTTTTTATAGTGCTGTGCTTTTTAAAGGGCTATGAATAACTCAGAAGGTAGGCGCTGATGACAGCCGCCACAACTCTCAGAGGATTCCATATTCCATGAATAACATCACCACGCTGGGGAATTTACACTGGCAAACACAATGCATTTGCACATAAATGTGTAGCTCTAAGCAATGGGTCCACACAGCAACCTGCCACTCCTCATCCTCCTTCTCCTCCTCCTCCTCCTCCTCTTTTCTGCCACCCAGAAACATTTAACACAGCCCACTACTCATGTGTACCAGTCAAAAGTTTGGACACACCTACTCAGTCAAGGTTTTTCTTAATTTTTACAATTTTCTACATTGTGGAATAATAGTGAAGACATCAAAACGGTTAAATAACAAATATGGAATCATGTAGTAACCAAAAAAGTATTAAACAAAGTAACCACCCTTTGCCTTGATGACAGCTTTGCACACTTGGCATTCTCTCAACCAACTTCACCTGGAATGCTTTTCCAACAATCTTGAAGGAGTTCCCACATATCCTACCTATCTCTCTGATTTGGTCCTGCCGTACACACCCACACGTACGCTACGGTCACAAGACGCAGGCCTCCTAATTGTCCCTAGAATTTCTAAGCAAACAGCTGGAGGCAGGGCTTTCTCCTATAGAGCTCCATTTTTATGGAATGGTCTGCCTACCTATATGAGAGACGCAAACTCGGTCTCAACCTTTAAGTCTTTACTGAAGACTCATCTCTTCAGTGCATCATATGATTGAGTGTAGTCTGGCCCAAGAGTGTGAAGGTGAACGGAAAGGCTCTGGTGCAACGAACCGCCCTTGCTGTCTGGCCGGTTCCCCTCTTTCCACTGGGATTCTCTGCCTCTAACCCTATTACAGGGGCTGAGTCACTGGCTTACTAGGGCTCTTTCATACCGTCCCTAGAAGGGGTGCGTCACTTGAGTGGGTTGAGTCACTGATGTGATCTTCCTGTCTGGGTTGGCGCCCCCCCTTGGGTTGTGCCGTGGCGGAGATATTTGTGGGCTATACTCGGCCTTGTCTCAGGATGGTAAGTTGGTGGTTGAAGATATCCCTCTAGTGGTGTGGGGGCTGTGCTTTGGCAAAGTGGGTGTGGTTATATCCTTCCTGTTTGGTCCTGTCCGGGGGTGTCATCAGATGGGGCCACAGTGTCTCCTGACCCCTCCTGTCTCAGCCTCCAGCATTTATGCTGCAGTAGTTTATATGTCGGGGGGCTAGGGTCAGTTTGTTATATCTGGAGTACTTCTCCTGTCCTATCCGGTGTCCTGTGTGAATTTAAGTATGCTCTCTCTAATTCTCTCTTTCTTTCTCTCTCTCAGAGGACCTGAGCTCTAGGACCATGCCTCAGGACTACCTGACATGATGACTCCTTGCTGTCTCCAGTCCACCTGGCCGTGCTGCTGCTCCAGTTTCAACTGTTCTGCCTGTGATTATTATTATTTGACCATGCTGGTCTTTTATGAACATTTGAACATCTTGGCCATGTTCTGTTATAATCTCCAACCGGCACAGCCAGAAGAGGACTGGCCACCCCACATAGCCTGGTTCCTCTCTAGGTTTCTTCCTAGGTGTTGGCCTTTCTAGGGAGTTTTTCCTAGCCATCGTGCTTCTACACCTGCATTGCTTGCTGTTTGGGGTTTTAGGCTAGGTTTCTGTACAGCACTTTGAGATATCAGCTGATGTACGAAGGGCTATATAAATACATTTGATTTGATTTGATTTGATATGCTGAGCACTTCTTGGCTGCTTTTCCTTCACTCTGCGGTCCAACTCATCCCAAACCTTCTCGAGGTCTGGTTATTGTGGAGGCCAGGTCATCTGATTCAACACTCCATCCCTCTCCTTCTTGGTCAAATAGCCCCTTACACAGCCTGGAGGTGTGTTGGGTCATTGTCCTGTTGAAAAAATAATTATAGTCCCACTAATCGCAAACCAGATGGGATGGCGTATCGCTTCAGAATGCTGTGGTAGCCATGCTGGTTAAGTGTGCCTTGAATTCTAAATAAATCACTGACAGTGTCACCAGCAAAGCATCCCCACATTATCACACCTCCTCCTCCTCCATGCTTAAAGGTGGGAACCACACATGCAGAGATCATCTGTTAACCTACTCTGCGTCTCACAAATACACGGTTGGAACCAAAAATCTCCCATTTGGACTCATCAGACCAAATGACAGATTTCCACCGGTCTATTGATGGTTTTTCTTGGCCCAAACAAGTCTCTAATTCTTATTGGTGTTCTTTTGTAGTGGTTTCTTTGCAGCAATTCAACCATGAAGGACTGACTCACGCAGTCTCCTCTGAACAGTTAATGTTGAGATGTGTTTGTTACTTGAACTCTGTGAAGCATTTATTTGGGCTGAAATTTCTGAGGCTGGTAACTCCAATGAACTTATGCTCTGCGGCAGAGGTACAGTAACTCTGGATCTTGCTTTCCTGTGGCAGTTCTGATGAGAGACAGTTTCATCATAGCGCTTGATGGTTTTTGCGACACAAAGTTCTTCAAATTTTCCATATTGTCTGACTTTCATGTCTTAAAATAATGATGGAATGTAATTTCTCTTTGCTTATTTGAGCTGTTCTTTCCATAATATGGAGTTGGTATTTTACTAAATAGGGCTATCTTCTGTATACCACCCCTACCTTGTCTCAACACAACTGATTGGTTCAAACGCATTAAGAAAGAAAGAAATTCCACAAATGAACTTTTAACAAGGCACACCTGTTAATTGAAATGCATTCCAGGTGACTACCTCATGAAGCTGGTTGAGAGAATGCCAAGAGTGTGCAAAGCTATCATCAAGGCAACGGGAGACTATTTTGAAGAATCTCAAATATAGAATATTCTTTGATTTGTTTAAACCTTTTTTGGTTACTAAATTCAGCAAAAAAAGAAATGTCCTCTCACTGTCAACTGTGGTTATTTAACATAGCAAGATTCAACAACTGTGACATAAACTGAACAAGTTCCAGACATGTGACTAACAGAAATGGAATAAGGTGTCCCTGAACAAAGGGGACAGGTCAAAATCAATAGTAACAATCAGTATCTGGTGTGGCCACCAGCTGCATTAAGTACTACAGTGCATCGCCGGGCTCTTCGCTGGCCATGTCTTGCAGGAAATCACGCACAGAACCAGCAGTATGGCCGGTGGCATTGTCATGCTGGAGGGTCATGTCAGGATGAGCCTGCAGGAAGGGTACCACATGAGGGAGGAGGATGTCTACCCTGTAACGCACAGCGTTGGGATTGCCTGCAATGACAACAAGCTCAGTCCTATGATGCTGTGACACACCGCCCCAGACCATGATGGACCCTCCAGCTCTAAATCGATCCCACTTCAGAGTACAGGCCTCAGTGTAACGCTCATTCCTTCGACGATAAACGTGAATCCGACCATCACCCCTGGTGTGACAAAACCGCGACTCGTCAGTGAATAGCACTTTTTGCCAGTCCTGTCTGGTCCAGCAATGGTGGCTTTGTGCCCATAGGCGATGCTGTTGCTACTGATGTCTGGTGTGGACCTGCCTTACAACAGACCTACAAGCCCTCAGTCTAGCCTCTCTCAGCCTATTGTGGACAGTCTGAGCACTGATGGAGGGATTGTGCATTCCTAGTGTAACTCGTGCAGTTGTTGCCATCCTGTACCTGTCCTGCAGGAGTGATGTTTGGATGTACCGATCTTATGCAGGTGTTGTTACACGTGGTCTGCTACTACGAGGACGATCAGCTGTCCATCCTGTAGTGCTGTCTTAGGTGTCTCACAGTACAGACATTGCAATTTATTGCCTTGGCCACAAGTGCAGTCCTCATGCCTCCTTGCAGCATGCCTAAAGCACGTTCACACAGATGAGCAGGGACCCTGGGCATCTTTCTTTTGGTGTTTTTCAGAGTCAGTAGAAAGGCCTCTTTCGTGTCCTAAGTTTTCATAACTGTGACCTTAATTGCTACCGTCTGTAAGCTGTTAGTGTCTTAACGATCGATCCACAGGTGCATGTTCATTAATTGTTTATGGTTAATTGAAAAAGCAGTGTTAAAACCCTTTACAATGAAGATCTGTGAAGTTATTTGGATTTTTACTAATTCATCTTTGAAAGACTAGATCCTGAAAAAGGGACAATTCTTTTTTGGCTGAGTTTACATGATTCCATATTTGATATTTCATAGTTTTGATGTCTTCACTATTATTCTACAATTTAGTATATAGTAAAAAATCAAGTAAATCCCTTGAATGAGTAGGTGTGTCCAATCTTTTGACTGGTACTGTATGTACAGAGCATGTTGAAATTACACTGAACACGGGGCTACAGCCACAAAGGGAGTGAGGGAAGAAAGATGGAGAGGTAGATAGAGGGGGAGGTGGAGAGGGAGAGCACGTGAGAGAGGGAGAGAGAGAGGGAGGGGTAAAGAGAAACAGATATGGAGAGAGAGAAAGATAAAGGGAGAGAGAAAGCAATTTATGTACTAGTCATTGAATGTGACCTCCAGTGGTGCCTAGTCACAAAGATAATGGTGATTGAGGTGGGTTGAGGCAGGTGGGGGCTGGGGGTTGGGGGGGGTTGATAAAGGGAGCAGGTCGAGGTGATTTGTCAAAGGATCGTTCATCTGCTTGGCTGCACATAGTTGCACCACGAGAGTTCAACTAAGGGCTATGCAAACACCATGGGCCCTTCATTCTCCCCCATCACATGGAGATATAGCGTGGAACAGTGGTAGTAGTGGTGGTAGGGAGCACTGGTCATAATGGCATGCCTATAATACATGTAGATGTTTATCTTCAAGACCACTCTTATCAGACCCGGGGTAGATTTCAATTCCCTTTGGCCTGTGTTGATATCACTGTAGGGCTTTTACAACTGGACATGGCTCTGGATAAGAGCGTCCGCTAAAAGACTAAAATGGACAATGGAAAAATAACTCCATATGCATTGTTAAAAGGACAGTAAATGGCTACAGTACAACCATCAACATTTAAAAAAAACTGTGGTGCACATTAATGTTATAAACGTATTGTTATATTTATCGTTATTGCATACATTTTGGCAATTTATCTTAATATGGATGTTTGTCCATATCGCCCAGCTCTACCTCATCCTCAGTTTCATTGTTAACAAGGCCAGTTCAGTACTTCACATCTCACACAGTCCATCACTGTACCAACCAGAGCAGTGCATTATGCAGGAAATAATACTTCAAAGACTTCTATCAGGCTGCATTCCACTTATACCTGACAACATCCTTCTACAGGATTTACATTATAATAGAACTCAAGAACAAAAGCTGCCGTTATCTGGAAAGGAACTGAGTTGACATCTGACAAATATTAAATACAGTTATGAAGTATATGTAGTGACTCGACCATGTATACAGGGACTCTTTTCCTAAAATCTCAACCACCACATTTAGCTAGAGGAACAAAATGACCGCCACATTTCTTCTAACTTTTTCTGTGTAAAATACGTGGTAGTTTTTCTGTCAGAATTCCCTCAAACTTGTGTAAGTACATTTCTCTCTCACCCCCAATGGGCTTGAACAATAAAAAGCTATTAGAGCAGATTTATATTAGTCATAAGGAGGTGGTAGGTGGTGGTAGGGGGGGTAATGTCAGCGCTCACGCTTCATGGGCCTGGGGTGTGGGCGGGATGTGTGGCGCGGACTCTGGAGCAACGCCCGTCAAATCAAATCAACCCTAAAAGGAGGCATTATGCAGGGCTAATGGAGATTAAAAGCCCTGGCCGTCAGAGCTCTCTCTCCATCTCCACAGTTCCATTCTGCTCTACCTCCGTTCACTTACCTGCCCCATTCTTATTGTCCTAAATCTGACCAACACACAAAAGACTAAAAGCTTCTAACCGCTGTTCCACTTCAAAGCATCTGCTGTACCCCAAGAAAGGCAATTTCAGCCCTATTATAAGGCAGGGACGTACGGCACGCAGGCCCTCATAGAACAAGCAGGCCCTCATAGAACAAGAACACACTCATGCATGCACGTGTACACACAAACACACACTCATGCATGCACGTGTACACACAAACACACACTCATGCATGCACGTGTACACACAAACACACATTCACTAAAACACACACATTCACTAAAAGACACGCTATGGAAACAGGAGAGGGTTCCGTTGAGCCCATGACAACAACTAACCACCTTGAGACATAATCACAGATAATGATAAGTAGCCTTTCTCCCTGCATCGGTTCTCCACATAGAGAGGGCACTGGGAGACGAGGCTTCAACAGTCATCTCCATCTGGTCCTCCTCTCTGATCTGAGTGGATGGACTCAACAATAGACCATCAGTTAAAATGAACCCTTGAGATGGTGAGGTTGATGATGATTCAAGTAGCTAGCCCACCACGACGCAAGACAAGGCACTAATAAAGAAGTTGGCTCAGTCCTTGAATAGATTGATTTAATTACTGACCTCCTCTCATTGGCTAATTTCCCAGAAAGCAGTGCAGGGATAAAACAGTAGTAGGGCAGATATGATTTGTGTTCTGTGTAAACCATGGGGGGGGTGACAGTTAGATGTCAATCAGTGGTAGATGGGGGAGCATGTACTCATTCTCTCCACAGGATCTTATTGAGGACTAATCAGGATAATAATCACTGTAATGAGCTCTCTTTAGAGGCAACAAGGGATCCCGTTGATGTTCTGGATCTCATTATGTTCAACAGACCTGGGAAGAATGTCATTTCAAATACTCTAGGTCAGGTATTCCCAAAACGGGGTACATGCAATGCGGTTGGGGGTACGCCAAATAAAATTGTGATTCACGTTTAATAAAACATTTTAAAAACATGTTTATATATATAGATTTTTTTTCTTCACATTTTCAAACAGTCCATTTCTATTTTCCATAAATTTGGGTTATTTTTTTTTCTTGCCTGAGTAGCCTAGTTTCACTGCCAAAAATTAAATTAAACAATCTAGTGTTTAATAGCAAATTAACAACACAATGCTAGTGTTTATCTAGCAAAAAAACAACACAATGACAAATACAGGTAGCCTAGTCAAATAATAAACATCCAATCACATTACCCGTTACTCTCTCGCGGGAATTCCACTAACAGTCCGTATGTAGCCAAACATATCTGCTGCTCAAGTTGGTATCTGTACTGATGGAGCAAAAGCCATGACAGGGAGACATAGTGGAGTGGTAACGCGCTTGCAAGCAGTGCTTGCTCCCAATGCCACTTAGGTACACTGCAGCATCCACCGAGAGGCTCTTGCTGCCAAGGGAATGACTGACAGCTTGAAAGACGTTTTGGACACAGAGTGAAAATGGTTAAGTTTGTTAAAGCAAGGCCCCTGAACTCTTGTGTATTTTCTGCGCTATGCAATATGGGCAGCGACCATGTAAAGCTTTTACGACATACAGAAGTGAGCTAGTTATCAAAGAGCAAAGTATTGACACCTTTTTTTGAATTGAGAGACGAGCTTAAAGTTTTCTTTACTGATCATAATTTTCACTTGTCTGACCACTTGCATGATGGCGAGTTTCTCACACGATTGGCCTATCTGGGTGATGTTTATTCTCGCCTTTATGATCTGAATCTAGGATTACAGGGACTCTCCACATCTATATTCAATGTACGGGACAAAATTGAGGCTATGATTAAGAAGTTAGAGCTCTTCTTTGTCTGCACTAACAAGGACAACACACAGGTCTTTCCATCATTGTATGATTTTTTTGTGTGCAAATGAACACAAGCTTACGGACAATGTAAAATGTGATATAGTGAAGCACCTGAGTGAGTTGAGTGTGCAATTACGCAGGTTCTTCCCCGAAACGGATGACACAAACAACTGGATTCGTTATCCCTTTCATGCCCTGCCTCCAGTCCATTTACCAATATTTGAACAAGAGAGCATCTTCGAAATTGCAACAAGCGGTTCTGTGAAAATGTAATTTAATCAGAAGCGACTGCCAGATTTCTGGATTGGGCTGTTCTCAGAGTATCCTGCCTAGGCAAATCATGCTGTTAAGACACTGATGCCCTTTGCAAACACTTACCCATGTGAGAGTGGATTCTCGGCCCTCACTATCATGACAACTAAATACAGGCACAGATTGTGTGTGGAAAATGATTTAAGACTGAGACTCTCTCCCATACAATCCAACATTGCAGAGTTATGTGCATCCTTTCAAGCACACCCTCCTCATTAACCTGTGGTGAGTTATTCACAATGTTTGATGAACAAATCAGGTTTTATATGTAAGATGGTTAAATAAATAGCAAAATGATTAATTATTATAATATTATTATTTGTGGCCTGGTCCTATAAGTGCTCTTTGTCACTTCCCACGAGCCAGGCTGTGACAAACTCACACTCATTCTTATGTTTAATAAATGTATTATATAGTGTGTGTGTGGCAGGCTTACAATGATGGCAAAAACAACATTTGAGAGTACGCTGACCCTGGTGCTAGAGGGGGTACAGCTGACCCTGGTGCTAGAGGGGGTACGCAGCTGGAGGTTGAATGTTTGAAGGGGTACGGACTATAAAAAGTTTGGGAATCACTGTTCTAGGTAGTCGAATAGAGTCTATATACATTTTTACTAAAAGGCTATTTTCTTTGATATTCAAATACACGTCTCACAAAACCAAATAATAATTAAAAGTATTTTGAATACCTCAGAAAACCAAATGTATTTGAAGTTTTTTGAAAATCTATATTTTTTTGATAGCTGCCAAGAATCAAAAACAGCTATTGAATTAGTGTAAATATAATGTTTTGGAGGGCTCTTAGATATGAATCTAACATAGCCATATAGACTAGAATGAAATACATGAGGGACATGGAATCACCTCGACATTAGAGTAGACCACTTTTGCAGCTTCAAAATAACTAACAAATATATTTTCATAATGGGTGAGACGTAAGGTAATGCAGAAACACTTCTTATATATTTAGTTAGTTCTTATAAGTACAGTTGTCATGAAACCCTGACAACATCACCTGGTGGAGGTTTGGAGCACCAGGACTCTTAACAGTATAAAGTTTGAGTTCTAGTGACCAGCGAATCACAGTAACCATAAAACACAAGGAGGCAAGATTTCAGCAAAAAACTATGGACATTTATTTTGAACAAAAATAAATAGGTCAACATTTAGGCCACTAAGTAATTGGCTAAAGTTGAATTTTAAGAGGTGGGGAAGTCCTTTCATGGTTTTCCTTCTGCTCGGTCCACTCCTGATCCACCTCTGGGTTAGGCCTGAGGCACAAAGAAATATTGAGCAGTACAATGCCACACAATTGTCTTTGAATATATATATATTTACAATAAACCAGTCTATTCCTTAAAATCCAAAATCCATTCTTTAAAATCACCCAG
The DNA here is from genome assembly GCF_034236695.1 of Oncorhynchus nerka. NCBI lineage: Eukaryota > Metazoa > Chordata > Actinopteri > Salmoniformes > Salmonidae > Oncorhynchus > Oncorhynchus nerka. The sequence continues at coordinate 31,827,465 of NC_088409.1, read as the reverse complement.
TCCAGTGGAAAATAGTTAAAAACGATGCACTTCCCTATTACTTCACTGTTTGTCTGAGTTCCTTCCTCATTGGCGCCCAACGCGGTTCTGCCTCCCATGCTGCTTCTGCAAGGCTTTAAATACAAGCTTCAATATGCAGTGAACCAATGGGAAAACATCTGAATGATTGTACCTGCATTCTCACAAGGGGAGGTGTGCCAATCGGGCTGTGAGTTGTTCTGGTTCCTCCCGTTGTTACACTCCAGTGATTATCGGCAATGTTCCTATGAATCCACTCAGTGACGCTCCAAAACAAAAATGATGTGAAATCCACAAAAATATATGTGAAAAAAAGTAAGAGCAACATTTTCATTTGATTTCATCTTATCATGACATACTAACCTTGTGATTATTACAATAGCATATTGTTATTACATTATAATTGCATAATAATGGAGTTACGACAGAAGTGGAATAAGGAACAGTCACTTGTGTTCAGTAGTTACAAAAACTCTCAGCTCATTGCTATGCAGTTGAAATGAAATGTAACAACATGCTAATAAAATGTTGTTCCAAAAGTAATTACAGATTATTACACAGGCACAAGAACAGTTTAATGTTAAGTGTTACCGAGATTGCTAACAGTAACCAAATATGTCTATTAAGTGTTGAAAGGAAACTAAATATCCCAAAACTGCCTTCTTGAATCAACTGCAGCCAAGGTAGGTTGAAAATCATATTAGTTTGTAATCTGAGTAAACTATCTCTTTAAATATCATATAGTGTGTGTTTGAAACAACAACATGTCATTTGAAACAACCTCTCATGTCATCATCATTACCCATCCTGCATGTCTAGAGGGTGAAAGGGAGAGAGGGTGAGGGAGAGAGGGTGAGGGAGAGAGGGTGAGGGGAGATGAATGCGCTGTAATTATCCATCCATGGCACATATCAATCACACACAGCCAACACACACACACACACACACATATTAATCACGTGTCCTGGAGACCTTGCCACAGAGCGAGTGCCGGAAAGGAAAAGCAGATGAGGAAAACCCGTTTGACCTGTCCAAGACTAAATTAATTATCCAATTACTCGTCTCCTCTCCGACTGACTGTGCTGCTCAGATAACTCTGCAGCTATTTACAACTGACTGCCTCCCCAAGATAACAAAAAGGGCCATTTGCAGCATAATCACTTCATGTGGTGAACGATCGGAGCAAACTCTCTGAGACTGCCAAAAACTCGGAAGAGTCGGACCTCCAAAATCTAATTAGCATTTATTTTAGCTTTCCACACTCAGTCCATCCAGAATGACTGACGACGAGGAAGTCTCCAACAATTGAATGACATGCATTTTAGTGGCCCACCTCTTGACGGCAGAGAGAAACATTTACGTTTTAATGTAGAATTCCTGCAATTCTACAAATGTTGCTATGGTGCATAGAGAAAATGGTGCAGTTTTTAATTAAAGCAAGTTTCCTACAATTCTACACATTTTGCCATGGGGTGGAGAGAAATGTTTGCAGTTTTAAAGCTCATTTTCTGCAATTCAACACATTTTGCCATGACTTATGCCATGTTAATATAATATGTGAATGAGAGTGACTAACAAAATCAATGGGGGCCCCTGGAGGTCAGGGCCCCTGGGCACGTACCCTGCATACCCAGGTGAGTATTCGGTCATGATTACTACAACTTTAGATAGCTGGCTAGACTATCTTACCATCTACAAATCATTAGCTCACATAGCTCATTGAGTGACTGTCAGTGACTGACAACAATAGAAAACCTGCTGATGCACAACAACTATATTCTGCTATTCTTACTCTCAATATTACATTGAGACTCCGACTGAGTTCCTGGTCGGGGCCCCCTAGCGACTGCTTATGTCTCTTATGCATGGACGCACGCACGCACGCACACACACACACACACACACACAGGCCAGAAGGAAAATCTGACAGAGCCCTGTAATAATCTCAATGTATCAAAGAGCTCTTCACGGCTCCTCACGGGACAATATGTCTAGAGCGGGGACGGGGAACAAGAGCGGGGACGAAAGAAGAAGGGAGGGATATATATTTGTTATTGCATGGAAACAAGACAGGGCTTTAGACTGTTATCTGTCAAAGAGCAAAATAGGACGTTCCATCCCTTTCTTCTACCTTCTCCTTAGATATGCTAATGATAAACCCCTGTCCTTACCTCACCCCCTTCTCCCTTCCTCTTTCCCTCTCTCCATCCCTCTCTCCATCCCTCACTCTCTCTCTCTCCATCCCTCTCTCCATCCCTCTCTCCATCCCTCTCTCTCTTTCCCTCTCTCCATCCCTCTCTCTCTTTCCCTCTATTTCTCTCTCTCCATCCCTCTCTCTCTTTCCCTCTCTCCATCCCTCTCTCTCTTTCCCTCTCTCCATCCCTCTCTCTCTTTTCCCTCTCTCCATCCCTCTCTCTCTTTCCCTCTCTCTCTTTCTCTCTCTCCATCCCTCTCTCTCTTTCCCTCTCTCTCTTTCCCTCTCTCCATCCCTCTCTCTCTTTCCCTCTCTCCATCCCTCTCTCTCTTTCTCTCTCTCCATCCCTCTCTCTCTTTCCCTCTCTCCATCCCTCTCTCTCTTTCCCTCTCTCCATCCCTTTATCTCTTTCCCTCTCTCCATCCCTCTCTTTCTCTCTCTCCATCCCTCTCTCTCTTTCCCTCTCCATCCCTCTCTCTCTTTCCCTCTAAATCCCTCTCTCTTTCCCTCTCTCTTTCTCTCTCTCCATCCCTCTCTCTATTTCCCTCTCTCCATCCCTCTCTCTCTTTCTCTCTCTCCATCCCTCTCTCTCTCTCTTTCTCTCTCCATCCCTCTCTCTTTCCCTCTCTCCATCCCTCTCCCTCTTTCTCTATCTCCATCCCTCTCTCTCTCTCTTTCTCTCTCTCCATCCCTCTCTCTTTCCCTCTCTCTCCATCCCTGTCTCTCCATCCCTCTCTCTCCATCCCTCTCTCTCTTTCCCTCTCTCCATCCCTCTCTCTCTTTCTCTCTCTCCATCCCTCTCTCTCTTTCTCTCTCTCCATCCCTCTCTCTCTTTCCCTCTCTCCATCACTCTCTCTCTTTCTCTCTCTCTTTCCCTCTCTCTCTTTCCCTCTCTCCATCCCTCTCTCTCTCTCCATCCCTCTCTCTCTTTCCCTCTCTCCATCCCTCTCTCTCTCTCCATCCCTCTCTTTCCCTCTCTCCATCCCTCTCTCTCTTTCTCTCTCGCTCCTTTTAACTTCTTCTCTTCTCTCTGACATAAGAGTTTTTCAAAAGACAATGTGTGGGCTTCAATGATTTAGAAAAATATATATTTTGAATCGTACACCTGAAAAAGTGCAGCAAAGGCAAAGACATGCCACAGTTAGGCAAGATTATAACACACTAAAGAGAGTTTGAAACATAAAATATGTATTACCCACAACTGAAAGAAAAAGAATCAAACAACAAATCAAGCTGAACTAATGACAATTACAGTACAGACAGCAAAGAAAAAACCCAACAGCACTCTGGAAAAGATTATGGAGGACCTCAGAGGTCTATGTGATTGTTTGACATGGAATTGGAAGGATGGGATGGACAGATCAATATTGTATGTCAGTGTTCCAGAACCAGAACCCTTCAGAGAGGAGCCCTCTGCCGCTATGAAGGGGAGGTAGTGCGTGGCAGCGTGAAACAAACTGAGCACGCTCACAACTGCCAACATCAGAGCCAAAGTCAAACAGAGGTGGAGAGAGTTCAAACGCAGAAACACATTGATGTGTATTCATGAATGTGTAAATAAGGAAAGGAAGGCCAAAATGTAGGAGAATGTGAATAGCAAACACACATACACGCTTACACAATAATACAGGCACACACACACATATTATGGAGTAGTTCATCTGCTGTTTGATGGGGTGCCCCTTTCATGGTGCTCTCAGGCAGAAAAAGCACTGACGCCAACCCTGACCATATCCCTGACCTCTCTTTTGAGGCCACAGGCATGATGGAGGGAGAGGGAGAGAGGGAAAGAGAAATGAATAGAAAAACAGCCCCCGGCGTCACCTCCCTTGTCTCTCTCTGCCCTCCGGTGTTCCCATAATCCCCCCAACCTTGAGGTCACTACCTACCTGCTTCAGCACTGCATAACTATTTTCTGACTCTTTTGGTTAGCCAGAAATCTGCTGCTATGTGAATGACTGACACATATCACAGTTTATGTCACCTTTCAAAAATATTCTTAGTTACACCCCAGCTAGCACATAACGTTCTGAGAACAATATGTTTCTTAGAGCTTGGTGTGAGCATGGTTGTCCTATGGTTATTTTACATAGAACCTTCCCACAAGAACACTTTAGTAACGTTCAGAGAACGTTAGAAGAATGTCATTTAAAAAGATATACATTACGTAGCATCAACAAAACTCTCTCTATCCTCTGTGTTCATATGTGTTTGCCACGCCCACTATTTTGCCACCTGATCTTAATGAGTGCTTGTTTCCTTTGAAAGGTGGTCTGTTTGAATAGACTAAAATGAACAGCTTTGAATGTGTAAAACAACCTGGCATGCTAGCTCCATCTTGGTGGAACAGTGGACTAATTCCATTCATAGAGACCAGAATATCATAGGTTTGAATCTCACTGATGATGTGTCGCAATAAAATTAAACAATAATGCCTAAGGAATTGAATTCCCATGTGTCTTATCTGTGTTTGTCACGCCCTGGTCGAAGTATTTTGTGTTTTTCTTTATGTTTTGGTCAGGCCAGGGTGTGACATGGGTTTTTGTATGTGGTGTGTAGCTTAGTGGGATTGTAGCTTAGTGGGGTGTTCTGGGAGAGTCTATGGCTGTCTGAAGTGGTTCTCAATCAGAGGCAGGTGTTTACCGTTGTCTCTGATTGGGAACCATATTTAGGCAGCCATATTCTTTGGTTGTATTGTGGGTGATTGTCCTGTGTGTCTTGATGTCCTTGTTAGAGGTTTGTAGACACATGTATAGGCTGTTTTCGTTTCGTTTATTGTTTTGTTGAGTTTGTGTGTTGATTCGTGTTAAGTTGTTTTATTAAACATGGATCGAAATCTACACGCTGCAGTTTGGTCCGACTCTCCTTCACCAGTAGAAAGCCGTTACAGTGTTGGAGTTCAAAAAGGTTAACAGTATTATTGAAACATTTAAAGAAAGTTTTAAGAAAGGTATTTAAAAACCTCCAAATAACCTACCATTTCAGTTCTCAGAGCATTAATAAAACCTCCCACGAAAACTTTCAAGGAATCACAATAAAATGTACTCAGAACCTCCCTGCAACCTAAAAATATATGTTCCCAGAATGGGCTAAATGTTCAAGTCTGTTCTCAGAACATTTGAAAAACTTTTGGTTTAACTGGTCAGGAAACATTTGGCTTCCTTCCCACAACCAATGTGAAACCATAAACATATGTTCCACCAACTTCCAAGGAACCAAATGTGCTAGCTGGGACATATTATTATTGCCTCAGGCCTCTTACTAAAATGACTCTTGTACTGATGAAGCAATGTTCCCAAAGCAACATGACCAGGGCAGTGTGGAAAAGAGCAGGACAGCAGTGTGGGAGTCAGCAATAAAAGAGAGGCCAAATGAGAGAGTTTTCCATGAAAAACGCCAATCCATCTTTAAATAGAAACATGAATAGTTAATGAAAATAGGTCAGGTCATTTGGGCATCTGGGCAGGGTGATGTTATTGATGTTTGTGTGTGTTTGCATGCTGTCGTTTGTATGTGTATATTTTGTACTGTTTGAAAAAAATTATCTTACAACAATAAGCCAGGCCTGTGCTAAAGTATGAAACACTTTCCAGGAGAGTTATTTTTATTTATTTTATTTTACCTTTATTTAACCAGGTTGGCCAGTTGAGAACAAGTTCTCATTTACAACTGCGACCTGGCCAAGATAAAGCAAAGCAGAGCGACAAAAACAACAACAGAGTTACACATAAACAAACGTAGTCAATAACACAGTAGAACAATCTATGTACAGTGTGTGCAAATGTAGAAGAGTATGGAGGTAAGGCAATAAATAGGCCATAGAGGAGAAATAATTACAATTTAGCATTAACACTGGAGTGATAGATGTGCAGATGATGATGTGCAAGTAGAGAAACAGGGGTGCAAAAGAGCGAGAGGGTAAGTAATAATATGGGGATGAGGTAGGTGAGTGTGCTATTTACAGATTGGCTGTGTACAGGTACAGTGATCAGTAAGCTGCTCTGACAGCTGATGCTTAAAGTTAGAGAGGGAGATATAAGACTCCAGCTTCAGTGATTTTTACAATTCATTCCAGTCGTTGGTAACAGAGAACTGGAAGGAAAGGCGGCCAAAGGAAGTGTTGGCTTTGGGGATGACTAGTAAAATATACCTGCTGGAGCGCGTGCTACGGGTGGGTGTTGCTATGCTGACCAGTGAGCTGAGAAAAGGCAGGGCTTTACCAAGCAAAGACTTATAGATGACCTGGAGCCAGTGGGTCTGGCGACGAATATGCAGGTGGGGCCAGCCAACGAGAACATACAGGTCACAGTGGTGGGTAGTATATGGGACTTTGGTGACAAAACGGATGGTACTGTGATAGACTACATCCAGTTTGCTGAGTAGAGTGTTGGAGGCTATTTAGTAAATGACATCGCCGAAGTCAAGGATCGGTAGGATAGTCAGTTTTACGAGGGTATGTTTGGCAGCATGAGTGAAGGAGGCTTTGTTGCGAAATAGGAAGCAGATTTTAGATTTAATTTTGGATTGGAGATGCTTAATGTGAGTCTGGAAGGAGAGTTTACAGTCTAACCTGACACCTAGGTACATGTAGTTGTCCACATGTTCTAAGTCAGAACCGTCCAGAGTAGTGATGCTAGTCGGGTGGGCGGGTGCGGGCAACAATCGGTTGAAGAGCATGCATTTAGTTTTACTAGCATTTAAAAGCAGTGGGAGGCCACAGAAGGAGAGTTGTATGGCATTGAAGCTTGTTTGGAGGTTTGTTAACACAGTGTCCAAAGAAGGGCCAGATGTATACAGAATTGTGTCGTCTGCGTAGAGGTGGATCAGAGAACCACCAGCAGCAAGAGCGACATCATTGATATATACAGAGAAAAGAGTCAGTCCGAGAATTTAACCATGTGGCACCCCCATAGAGACTGCCAAAGGTCCGGACAACAGGCCCTCCGATTTGACACACACTGAACTCTATCTGAGAAGTAGTTGGTGAACCAGGCGAGGCAGTCATTTGAGAAACCAAGGCTGTTGAGTCTGCCAATAAGAATGTGGTGATTGACAGAGTCGAAAGCCAGGTCAATGAAGACGGCTGCACAGTACGGTCTTTTATTGATGGCGACTATGATATCGTTTAGGACCTTGAGCATTGCTGAGGTGCACCCATGACCAGCTCGGAAACCAGATTGCATAGTGGAGAAGGTACAGTGGGATTTGAAATGGTCGGTGATCGGTTTGTTAACTTGGCTTTCGAAGATTTTAGAAAGGCAGGGCAGTATGGATAAAGGTCTATAACAGTTTGGGTCTAGAGTGTCTCCCCCTTTGAAGAGGGGGATGAACGCGGCAGTTTTCCAATCTTTGAGGATCTCAGACGATGTGAAAGCGAGGTTGAACAGGCTCGTAATAGGGGTTGCAACAATTTCGGCGGATAATTTTAGAAAGAGAGGGTCCTGATTGTCTAGCCCAGCTGATTTGTAGGGAGACAGATTTTGCAGCTCTTTCAGAACATCAGTTGTCTGGATTTGGGTGAAGGAGAAGCGGGGGGTGGTCTTGAGCAAGTTGCTGCATATCCCAGTTTAGGTTAGCTAACAGTACAAACTCTGAAGATAGATAGGGGGACAATCCATTCACATATGGTATCCAGGGCACAGCTGGGGGCTGAAGGGGGTCTATAACAAGCGGCAAAGGTGAGAGACTTGTTTCTGGAAAGGTGGATTTTTAAAAGTAGAAACTCGAATTGTTTGGGCACAGACCTGGATAGTATGACAGAACTCTGCAGGCTCTCTCTGCAGTAGATTGCAACTTTTCCCCCTTTGGCAGTTCTAGGTTGTCGGAAAATTTTATAGTTAGGGATGGAAATTTCAGGATTTTTGGTGGCCTTCCTAAGCAATGATTCAGACACAGCTAGGACATCAGGGTTGGTGGAGTGTGCTAAAGCAGTGAATAAAACAAACTTAGGGAGGAGGCTTCTAATGTTAACATGCATAAAACCAAGGCTTTGCATAAGGTATTTGGTGATTTTCCCATCTGTGATTTCATGTCCAACTAATGGAGTAGCATGCATTAATATATGTATATAATTAGCTAACATAACTAATGTACCGTACATGTGACATCTGACTTCAACCGATATCAAGAGTTGATATCAACCACACTTAGTAAAGATTACACCAGGGAGAACAGGTTGGGAGAAGGGAAAGAGAGAAAGAGAGAGAGGGGGAATAAACACTTATACAGACAGGGAAGGAGAGAGAGACAGAGGTAGAGAGGGAGATTGTGTGTGGAGGGGGGGCACTGCTCCTCATTGTGTATAAGTGAAAACACCAGTGAGATAATATGAGCTCCTGGCCAACAGGAGACACTCTGGGTAAACATGCACTCCATACAGCATGCAGAATGACAAGCTCTATTCACACAAGCTGACACACTAAATATTCAATGGCATTGAAAACGCTACAATCTGGCAAGCATCCTACCCCCTATCCTCCTTGGTAGTACCCCCCCCCCCCCTATTCGTTGGCGGAGCGCTGAGTGAATGCAGCTCCTGTGACGAGGGTGCCAGAGTACGTTAGGGCTGCCGCCCAATCTCAGTAAACGGCCGTGAGAGCTGCAGTCTGCTTCAATGAGGCACACAGCAGGGGACTGGGGTCCAGGGAGGAAGAATGGGGAGGGAGTAGGAGGAGGGAGAGGAGGGTGCGGAGGCACAGATGGTCTTACTGCACATACTGTACAGTACCTCTTTTGACAACACTGCCTATTCAAGATGCTTTAGAGTAGCCGAGGAAAGAATTGGAGGAGGATGATGAATATCTTTGATGTCTCAAGGAAAACATATCCGTTTGTCAAGACACTGAAGATAGTACCTCAATCTTATCCCACTGGGCACAGACATTTCAACATCTAGTTTTGATTTACATTTGGTTGAGTTGTCAACTAACGTGAATTCAACGTAAATTCAACAAAACATTTCACCAAGTCATTGGATTTAGTTTAAAAGTTGGGTGACAAAAAGACAAAATGCCCTCACATTGATGACTTTTTGCAAATCCAATTTGTTTTCCACATTGCTTCACGTCACATGACATTTTTGGGGTTGAAATGACATGGAAAGAATGTTAATTCAACCAGTATTTTCCCCAGTGGGATGTAACATGCCACCACACGTCTGCTTCATTCAAAGGCAGCCTACTGTATCTCATTCAGAGTTGCCCTACTGTACAGAAAGGCTGCATGCTGCAAACATGTACTGTATATAAACATCAGGAAATGGAATCAATAATGTCACTGCCTATTGCTGTTAGTTGTAAGCACATAACACACAGTTCATCAAATGAAACAAAGATACATGTAGCCCAGATGCTCTACCCAGGATAAATGACATCACCCAGGTGAGCGGTGAGCGATGCACATCGATGTAAATCAGCTGGAGATATACTGCTGACAGTCTAAATACATTACAATACGTCTTTGCCTTTTAAATGCTTACTAAGATCTGGAGAGTATCCCGAGAACACACACCCTCTCGACTTTCACCCATAATTGAATAAGAAGGACCGCAGGGACAAGGTGAGGCTTAATAATAATATATTCTCCAGGGCCAGTGAGAAGTGAGCTGGCAGCAACAGCACCAATGTTTTGGAATATTTTTAGTCTGTTCAAGCTTCCTTTTCACTCTGTCAATTAGGTTAATATTACAGAGCAACTAAAATGTTGTTGATCCATTCTCAGTTTTCTCCTATCACAGCCATTAAACTATGTACTGTAACTGTTTTAAAGTCACCATTGGCCTCATGGTGAAATTCCAGAGCGGTTTCCTTCCTCTCCGGCAACTGAGTTAGGAAGAATGCCTGTATCTTTATAGTGACTGGGTGAATTGATACACCCTCCAGTGTAATTAATAACTTTACCATGCTCCAAGGGATATTAAATGTCTGCTTTTATTTTCTCCCATCTACCAATACAGTAGTGTCCTTCTTTGCGAGGCATTGGAAAAATCCCCTAGTCTTTGTGGTTGTATCTGTGTTTGAAATTCACTGCTCAACGTAGGGTCCTTACAGATAATTGTATGTGTGGGGTACAGAGATGAGGTAGTCATTCAAAAATCATGTTAAACACGATTATTGCTCACAGTCCATGCAACTTATGTGAAGAAAATTCTAAAAACATCATCCTACTTAGACATTATGGAGTATTGGGTGTAGGCCAGTGACAAAGAAATCTCAATTGAATTCATTTAAAGTTTCTGAAGGCACTGTACACTGTAGTAGAGAGGAACAGGTGAAGCAAGAGAGCTGATTCCACCCCAAAATCTGTCCACGTGAAGATAGTTCTCTGTAGCGCTCTGCCTGCAGGTCATTGTCTTGGTGAAATATGCCCCAGTGTCTGCACTAGAACAAGCCGAAGGGGAGTGACAATCTACACAACCACATTTTCAGCCTCATTGCTTTGTGCAGTTTGTACTACAGTAGAGGACATGTACGCAGTCAGTGGTTGTGTGTGTATAAGAAACAGAGAAAGGGTGAACACAGCAGATTTAATCAGTGTTTGAGGATGCAGAGGTAATAACTCCAGATGCCGGCCAGAGGAGCACATTTATCTCTGCCTGAGGACACAGCAATCAGAAAAACCTCAACCAGCCAGATGAAGAACTCTGGAGGTCAAAGGTAAGAATCTACTCTATAGTGCAGTGGTATCACCTGACAGTCTCTAAAGCAGTGTGTGTGTGTGTGTGTGCTGTGTTATCACCTGAATGTGTCACACAGGTCCAGGTAGGAGACTGGAGGGTGAGGATGAATAGTTAGCTAATTAAATTAAGTGAATGATGAGAGTGCATGTTAGTGTGGCAAAAGTATGTGGTAGAATGTAATGGACACCTTTTCTCTCCCGCTCTCCATGTTCTACCCACATATTCAACCACTTTTACATTCTCTGTCTGCTCAGTCGCTCTGGGTTGCCAAGGGGACATATGCCGGGTCCACATCTCAGCCAGCCCTGGGCCTGTCCATGCTGCGCTGCCTGTGTGTGTGTACTCAACCAGACGTTGGCGTTGCCATGGTGAACCAGCCAGGCTGTGTTTAAGGTAGAGCTTGGGAAGGGCAGATTGTATGGAGGATGCAGCATTGCTATGGGGAACAGAACATTCATGTTTAGAATGTGGCTTTGGTCACAGTGTGTCTGTCTGAGAGAGATGGAACAGAGGTTGTGTTTGAGAGAGAGTGCTGAGGAAACCGTTTAGCACAGGTAGCCCTGCTGATCTCAGACCCAACACAGCACATGCTGAGGGCACATACGTTCAGCCACACACACACACACATCCACCCACTATGCACTTTACCAGCATGCCCTCACTCACACAAGCTTGTGTATTGCTCAATGCTCTCCCACAATCACTCACTAACAGTTTGTGTACGGGGGGAGGGGGGGGGGTGGATACAATCTCAAAGTTTAAACAATGTATTATGTTTATGGTAAAATACATACTTTGTTTTTGAGTAATAAGCGAAAATATCTATAAAGGCTCTGTATACATTTTACATTTACATTTAAGTCATTTAGCAGACGCTCTTATCCAGAGCGACTTACAAATTGGTGCATTCACCTTATGACATCCAGTGGAACAATACAACATCTGATTACAATTGCAAAATAAGTCATACATTTAAAACAACAGTGTAATACACTATATAGGAACTACGGAGCCATTTGGGAAGCACAGAGAGAGTCCTGCCAGTCAGATACAATAGAAAGGGATGACTGAGTACTGGGCCCAGTTTTTCAAAGGTTTTTTAACCGGATAGGCTTAAAAACATAGAAATAGAATGAATAGAAGTCAATGATTTGTCTGTTCTATTCATTACATTATATTTTTTATTCATTTTTATTCATTATATTTCTATGCATTTAATCATTTCCGATAGGCGAAATCCGGATAGATAACTTCTGAAAAACTGGGCCCTAATGATCACTACAAGGACACAGAAATACAGCTACAGATGACAGACTTACACATTCCAATAAAACAGAATGACACCAAACTGAAGAATCTCACAAAGTAGAGCCACATGAGAGGTGCACCTTATAGGGTGAGGGAGTTGTGGTTAGGCAGCTGTGAAGATCAGGGATGTACTGTAGCAGGGGGTAAACGCCTGTAAGCACCGTTAACGCTTCTATTCATTTTGGGAATCATTTATGTACCTATTCCTAGGACAAATGAGCATTTTCTGCATTAGTGTTTGTCACTCGCAGGCTAGAATCTTCACCTCTTTACAACTACCTCCCTGGTAAACACATGCACATTTAATATCATTATAGACTCCCCCTTCAATTCTGAAATACACACCAACCAGATCATTCCATATTACCATGTTACATGTCAAAGGAGAGAGACTTAAAGGAAGGCAGCTGACTGGCTTCATGCTGTACAGCCAGTGGATAAGTTGTAACATGTTTTTGGCAGTTCAGAGTGAAATCAGGGGTATTTCCTTTGGGAGCTTGTTTATCTTATAAAACACCTTTTTTGTTGTTGTTGAATTTTAGCCCTTTTTCTCCCCAATTTCGTGGTATCCAATTGTTTTAGTGTTTTGTATAATCTCTACATCTGCGTCCTCCGATACACAACCCAACCACTGCTTCTTAACACAGTGCGCATCCAACCCGGAAGCCAGCCGCACCAATGTGTCGGAGGAAACACTGTGCACCTGGCAACCTTGGTTAGCGCGCACTGCGTCCGGCCCGCCACAGGAGTCACTGGTGCGTGATGAGACAAGGATATCCCTACCGGCCAAGCCCTCCCTAACCCGGACGACGCTAGGCCAATTGTGCGGACCTCAAGGTCACGGCCGGTTACGACAGATCCTGGGCGCGAACCCAGGGTCTCTCTCTGGTGGCACAGCTGGCGCGGCAGTACAGCACCCTTAACCACTGCGCCACCCGGGAGGCCTAAAAATCATACCTTGCTCTGGCTGTAGAGTAGAATATACAAAGCTAAAACAAACTGCCACATAGTTGGGTGAAATATGCCACATAGTTAGGTGAAATATGCCACATAGTTAGGTGAAATATGCCACATAGTTAGGTGAAATATGCCACATAGTTGGGTGAAATATGCCACATAGTTAGGTGAAATATGCCACATAGTTAGGTGAAATATGCCACATAGTTAGGTGGTGAAATATGCCACATAGTTGGGTGAAATATGCCACATAGTTAGGTGAAATATGCCACATAGTTAGGTGAAATATGCCACATAGTTAGGTGAAATATGCCACATAGTTAGGTGAAATATGCCACATAGTTAGGTGAAATATATTTTTTTTATTTTTTTTTATTTCACCTTTATTTAACCAGGTAGGCTAGTTGAGAACAAGTTCTCATTTGCAACTGCGACCTGGCCAAGATAAAGCATAGCAGTGTGAACAGACAACACAGAGTTACACATGGAATAAACAATTAACAAGTCAATAACACAGTAGAAAAAAAATGGGCAGTCTATATACAATGTGTGCAAAAGGCATGAGGAGGTAGGCGAATAATACAATTTTGCAGATTAACACTGGGGTGATAAATGATCAGATGGTCATGTACAGGTAGAGATATTGGTGTGCAAAAGAGCAGAAAAGTAAATAAATAAATAAAAAAAACAGTATAAAAACAGTATGGGAATGAGGTAGGTGAAAATGGGTGGGCTATTTACCAATAGACTATGTACAGCTGCAGCGATCGGTTAGCTGCTCGGATAGCTGATGTTTGAAGTTGGTGAGGGAGATAAAAGTCTCCAACTTCAGCGATTTTTGCAGTTCGTTCCAGTCACAGGCAGCAGAGTACTGGAACGAAAGGCGGCCAAATGAGGTGTTGGCTTTAGGGATGATCAGTGAGATACACCTGCTGGAGCGTGTGCTACGGATGGGTGTTGCCATCGTGACCAGTGAACTGAGATAAGGCGGAGCTTTACCTAGCATGGACTTGTAGATGACCTGGAGCCAGTGGGTGTATGCCACATAGTTGGGTGAAATATGCCACATAGTTAGGTGAAATATGCCACATAGTTAGGTGAAATATGCCACATAGTTAGGTGAAATATGCCACATAGTTAGGTGAAATATGCCACATAGTTGGGTGAAATATGCCACATAGTTAGGTGAAATATGCCACATAGTTAGGTGAAATATGCCACATAGTTGGGTGAAATATGCCACATAGTTAGGTGAAATATGCCACATAGTTAGGTGAAATATGCCACATAGTTAGGTGAAATATGCCACATAGTTAGGTGAAATATGCCACATAGTTAGGTGAAATATGCCACATAGTTAGGTGAAATATGCCACATAGTTAGGTGAAATATGCCACATAGTTAGGTGAAATATGCCACATAGTTAGGTGAAATATGCCACATAGTTAGGTGAAATATGCCACATAGTTGGGTGAAATATGCCACATAGTTAGGTGAAATATGCCACATAGTTAGGTGAAATATGCCACATGGGTAGGTGAAATATGTCTGGATTAGGAAGTGTTAAATGGTTTCCCTGCACTGATGTGTGTCCATGCCAATGCGCACACACACACACACACACACACACACACACACACACACACACACGTGTGCATGGACCAAAGGAGTCCCGCTGAGACGTAGCTGCAGCCAGCGTCACGCCATGTTGTACCCGTAACTCCCACAATGCAGTGCAACCAGCAGCCTGTCCCGCAGGACCTCCTGGCTGGGGTATTCTGGGAGTTTCATCATGTTGATGCTGTGGGAGGAACATCATGGTCAATGTAGTATCTTGTGGTTCACTGCAGATTGATGGCATGTCATTATGTCTCATATCCAGCTGCTGTAGTATACAGTACAGTGGTGATTTCTACCTGCCAAAGTATAGACCTACAGCGATGAGAACTACAGTACCTGTCCTTTCTATCCAACATGCAGAAACCCCTCCCTGTTTTTCCCTCTCCTATACCAGTGCACTAAAGCCACACACACACACACACACACACACACACACACACACACACACACACACACACACACACACACACACACACACACACACACACACACACACACACACACACACACACACACACAGAAGCAAAAGGAGACAGAGGAACCATACTGCCCTCTAGTGCTTTTTCTGTCAGCATGCTGCTCTCTCTAGTGGGTGACAGCGAGTGAGCGCATGTGTGTGAGCATATACATGAGTGCGGTCCTCACCAGGTGCTGGAGGTAGACAGTAGGTTTGATGTGTATGTTACAGAGGCAATAGTGAACTTCTGTAAACCACTACCTCCCATCAGAAAGGCAAAGCCACCATGAGGTACCCTGGAACTAACAGGGACATGAGAAAGGAATTAGACAGGACAGGAGTGAGAGTAAGTGACGGATTATTGATCAGATCTTACAATGGCCTTATGTGAAAAACTCACCTGCCACACACACACTGACTAATTAGAAATTCACCTGCCAGTGACAAACTGCAACAGTAGGACCCTCTCCTCTTGGGTAAAGGCTTTCTACCACCTTCCAGAACCACTACAAGACAAGAGAATCCACATTACACCAAATGAAAACCACTGTGAGATAAGAGAATCTGACAAGAGAATCAGCTTTAAACCACTAAGCCAGCCTGGGAGGAGGTGTTAAGATCTCTGTAGGATCAGCCAAGCCTGTGGTACATCTCTCTAAATTGGAATTGTTCCAGTAAACAGTGTCCTGCTCTCTGATGAGGTGGAGTTACATTAAAAAGAGTCCTGCCCGGTGAGAGCTAACTCTCCTGGATGACAGGTTCCCCCAGGTCATAGCCACTGGTGTATTCTGTGCCAGTCCATCGATCTCTGGCATCCCAGAAAGCAGCAGCAAGCAAGAGACAAGACAGGACAAGACCAGACAAGACCAGACAGAGGTTAAATGGAGTAGTAGTCAGGACACATGTACAGTTGAAGTCGGAAGTTTACATACACTTAGGTTTGAGTCATTAAAACTTGTTTTTCAACCACTCCACAAATTTCTTGTTAACAAACTATAGTTTTGGCAAGTCGGTAAGGATATCTACTTTGTGCATGACACAAGTAATTTTTCCAAGAATTGTTTACAGATAGATTATTTCACTTAAAATTCACTGTATCACAATTGCAGTGGGTCAGAAGTTTACATACACTAAGTTGACTGTGCCTTTAAACAGCTTGGAAAATTCCAGAAAATGATGTCATGGCTTTAGAAGCTTCTGATGACATCAGAATGGCATCAAACTTCTCAAATTACATAATTTGAGTCAATTGGAGGTGTACCTGTGGATGTATTTCAAGGCCTACCTTCAAACTCAGTGATCTTTTTCTTGACATCATGGGAAAAAAAAAATCAGCCAAGACCTCAGAAAAAGAAATGTACACCTCCACAAGTCTAGTTCATCCTTGGGAGCAATTTCCAAGTGCCTAAAGGTACCACGTTAATCTGTACAAACAATAGTATGCAAGTATTAACACCATGGGACCACGCAGCCGTCATACCGCTCAGGAAGGAGACGCGTTTTGTCTCCAAGAGATTAACTTACTTTGGTGTGAAATGTGCAAATCAATACCAGAACAACAGCAAATAACCTTGTGAAGATGCTGGAGGAAACAGGTACAAAAGTATCTATATCCACAGCAAAACGAGTCCTATGTCGACATGACCTGAAAAGCCGCTCAGCAAGGAAGAAGCCACTGCTCCAAAACTGCCATAAAAAAGACAGACTACGGTTTGCAACTGCACATGGGGGCAAAGATCGTACTTTTTGGAGAAATGTCCTCTGGTCTGATGAAACAAAAAATGGAATTGTTTGGCCATAATGACCATCGTTCTGTTTGGAGGAAAAAGGGGGAGGCTTGCAAGCCGAAGAACACCATCCCAACCGTGAAGCACGGGGGTGGCAGCAACATGTTGTGGGGGTGCTTTGCTGCAGGAGGGACTGGTGCACTTCACAAAATAAATGGGATCATGAGGAAGGAAGATTATGTGGAAATATTGAAGCAACATTTCAAGACATCAGTCAGGAAGTTAAAGCATATGCGAGCAAGGAGGCCTACAAACCTGACTGTGTTACACAAACTCTGTCAGAGGAGGAATGGGCCAAAATTCACCCAACTTATTGTGGGAAGCTTGTGGAAGGCTACGCAAAATGCTTGACCCAAGTTAAACAATTTAAAGGCGATGCTACCATATACTAATTGAGTGTATGTAAACTTCTGACCCACTGGGAATGTGATGAAAGAAATAAAACTTGAAATAAATCATTCTCTCTACTATTATTCTGACATTTCACATTATTAAAATAAAGTGATGATCCTAACTGACTTAAGACAGGGAATTTTTACTAGGGATTAAATGTCAGGAATTGTGAAAAACTGACTTGAAATGTATTTGGCTAAGGTGTCTGTAAACTTCCGACTTCAACTGTATCATATACAACAGACTTATAAAACATAACTTAATGCTTCTTCTATTCAAAATCATGTTGACAAAGAAACAAGGGTGTTTTTCTAACGCAACTGAACACAGGTGGTCCAGTGGTAAACAGAGCTAAACTCTCCTCCCCACTGAGTCTGAGTGTTGTCAGCAGGCGAGCTGTGACCGTGTGACCGTGTGACTGCACACACATGTCCAATAACACACGGCGGGCCAGATAATCGCCATGGTACCCTATCGATCCAGGGACTAGTGAGGACATGGATTTTGCCGACACACACAGAAACAAATCTGATCTGAGCTGGGCGATGGCGAGAGGCCTCAAGGTGACCCCAACATCCCATTGACACCCCTGAGCCAGACAAGGCCAATCAATCCCTGCATCAGACGTCAGATCCCGCTAGGCAAGCAAGCGAGAGCAGAGAAGGAGAATAAAAGATAATGGGTAAGAGGGGGTGAGAGCAGAGAAAGAGGTGAGGGGAAGAGAGTTGAGGACAGGGGACAGGAGAAGAGAGGAAAATAGAGAGAGGAGAGGTAAAGGAGAAGGGAGTTGAACACAGTCAAAAGGAGAAGAGAGGAAAAGAGAGAGAGGAGAGGTAAAGGAGAAGGGAGTTGAACACAGGCAAAAGGAGAAGAGAGGAAAAGAGAGAGAGGAGAGGTAAAGGAGAAGGGAGTTGAACACAGGCAAAAGGAGAAGAGAGGAAAAGAGAGAGAGGAGAGGTAAAGGAGAAGGGAGTTGAACACAGGCAAAAGGAGAAGAGAGGAAAAGAGAGAGAGGAGAGGTAAAGGAGAAGGGAGTTGAACACAGGCAAAAGGAGAAGAGAGGAAAAGAGAGAGAGGAGAGGTAAAGGAGAAGGGAGTTGAACACAGGCAAAAGGAGAAGAGAGGAAAAGAGAGAGAGGAGAGGTAAAGGAGAAGGGAGTTGAACACAGGCAAAAGGAGAAGAGAGGAAAAGAGAGAGAGGAGAGGTAAAGGAGAAGGGAGTTGAACACAGGCAAAAGGAGAAGAGAGGAAAAGAGAGAGAGGAGAGGTAAAGAAGGGAGTTGAACACAGGCAAAAGGAGAAGAGAAGAAAAGGACACTAACCAATTCATATTCATCAAAGAGCTGGATGAGGGAGGGGGGAATGAAGGTGTGGAACCCGTGCAGGAAAGTATTTATCTGGGGTTGGATGGCTCGAGTCATCCTCAACTCTGTCAGCAACTGGACATACTCTGCCTGAGAGAGAGAGCAGAGAGCAGAGAGCAGAGAGGAGAGAGAGAGAGAGAGAGAGAGAGAGGTTTATATAGGGAACATTCACTATGTAGAGTATGATTGATCTTTGGGCAGCCATCTAACACGTCTCGTTTCACAGGCTTCTTCCTTACAGAATATTACCACCTGCAGGCCACCTGTGGTACTACACACTCAAATTCCAAATGAACTTTCTCAAACACAGGCAAGCATGCACATCATATACACATTACATATTAATCATATAAGGTCATAAGTGTTAGAGAATACAGGGAGTGCAGTCTACATCACAACTTCCTTCTGTTTGACCTGTCAATCATCTGCTATTCTCACCTAGTTGATGTTGAGAGCAACAAAACAAATGCTAGGAATTAGGAGTTTCAGATCCTCCTTCTGTGATCGGCTGGCTCACCTTGTTGTCCTGGGTGACTATGAAACTAGTCCAGCCAGGTTTGAGTGGCACCTCCTCCATGGCGCCGAACAAGTCTGTTTCCACAGAGCTGGTTAGGTCCAGTCCCAGGTCGCTGATGTCGTTGTCCAGGATCCACTGAAGATTCTTGGCATACTCTGAATCGATGGATGACACATCCTGGTAGTTCACTGTGATGCCTGGACACACAGACAGCACCCATACTGTTACAACTCTGTAGCGTCACTGTAATATCCCTGTAAAAACACTAACAACTCTATTATAACCCAGTTACAAATGTAACAACCTGCTCAAGCAGAGGATACACCCTGGTAGTTCACTGGGATTCCTGTACGCACATTACATCATGTTAACAACCCACTGTGGAACGTGGGTGTGAGGTGTGTTACCCAGTATGTGTTTGTAGAAGGAGCGGGTGAAGTAGATGTTGACCAGCTGACGGTGGTAAAGAGCCAACCCCAGGATCTGACCTGCAAACCGGAAGTAGTTCAGATGATCAGGGTTCACTGACGAGTTACTGTTGGGCTGGAACGTGGTGCCTGTGACACACACACACACACACAAAAAACATCTCATCAGCCAATCGAAAGGTGTCTCACCGTCCACTGACTGGGTGAAGAGGCCGTAGTCTGCATTGATGATCTCATTGGACAGGACGTCAAACCACTCCCTCACCACACCCTGGCCACAAAGGTCACAGGTCAACTAAAGGTCTACTGATAAATGAGCATGGGCTGAAATGGGACCGTTTCCTGTACTAATAAAGTGTTGCTAGGACTAAGCACGGGTCATTTGAGATGGTACCCTATTCTCTTTGCATTTTGGGAACTATTCCATTGTTTCCATTGCGCTAGGCAAGTTCAATCATGAGTTTCTAAACTAAAGTATTTTAAAAGAAAATAAATACTATTTGAACCTAGGTCAGATAGACACTGATAATACCCACCATTCCTTTCTCTCCATGGAATCGTACGGCGATGCCCTGTTTGAACTCCTCATTGGTAGATTTGGAGAACATCGCATGGCTACTGCTGAATATGGACTCTGAGAGAAAAGAGAAACACTGAGAAAGAGACACAAACTGATACATTGCTGGGTGGAGTGTAAGACATTTGGGGATGTAGGATGGTCAGTCTGGATTAGCAGGATGCCGTTCTCGTTGACAGGTCGATGGACCATGTCTGAGTCTGGCTGTCCTACCAATAGGTGCTCATAGAACCACTCACAGCGCTCCTTGAAGGGCTGCGAGGGGAACAAACAATAACACTTCACATACAGCCTGCAGGTATAGTGCATTATGATGCAGTTATAATGTATTACAAGACTTCAAAGGACGTATTATGTCTTATAATTATCCTAACTAAATACCAGCCACAGCACTTCCCAAAACTCATTATCTCTCTCTACACTTTCAAATCTAAACCAATGGTTCCAAAGCCTCAAGTGTTGAAATACAGTGTCTAAAGAATGCAGAGGGGGAAGAATGGCATTTATATTTGCATAATGTTTGAATGTCTTTGTTCTCTATGAGAGATGAGCTGGGGAGAGAGAGCGCAAGAGAGAGATAGAAATGAGAGAGAGAGGTTTTCCCCCGGGGCTCCTGTGCATACTGAGAGGGAGATGTGGAGATGGAATAGTCTTCTTCAGGTTAAAATCTGTAATTAAAACGAGGGGCTCTTGTTCCCAGGTGGGATATAATCCAGAGGTGACGAGGCTTGGCACGCCGTCCGCCGCTCAAATATGAATAGTGAATAGTGAGATTGGAACACTACACACAACTTAGAACAGGCACTTAAAATTTATCAAGCTGTATAAAAGGAACTTACGACAAGTGTTATCGCCATGGCAATAACGTTGTTAAATGATCCTGCCTGGAAGACACGGGTGTTTCAAAGTCACTCGCAACATAGTCCCCTGAGGGAGAACTACAGAGGGACATAAAGAGAGGGAGAGAGAGGGTAATATATAGAAAGAGATGGAGAAAGGGAGGGGGAGAGAAAGCTGCTGTCATAGCATGCAAATAAGAGGCCATGGAAACGTTGTCTTGGCCCTTGTATGTCCTAGCTACAGCAGATACACACACAACCAGGAAGTTGACTGATAGACTAGCCAATCACAGGTCTTACCTGGCCTTTGATTATGTGCATAAAGCGGGACATTAGCTCCGGACATTCCAACAGGAAGTGGAAAAGATGATCTTTGGATTCCTGAGAGCGAGAGCGATAGAGGGATGGAGAAAGAGAGAGAGAAATGGAGAGAGCGAGAGAAATGGAGAGAGAAAAACGCCAGGTTAAGTTAGAGAGATTGATAAGAAGTGTCTGGGTAAGATCCTGTCAAAGGACTCACCTGGTTATGAAACATTTGAGAACCTCGTCATGCTTGCAGACAAACTCTATGAAGCGAGGAGACGTCATTCTGGATGAGGAAAGACAAGGAAACACAGAGGGAGCAAGATAAAGAGGGAGGAGGGAGACAAAAAGAGAAGATGAAGCAAGATAATAAGATGAACACACTCACTACATAACCAGGAGCTGTGTTTCAGAAAAACACAACACAGAGATAAGTCGTGCAGCATCTGTCTATTATAATGAGTGGATCTGATCCCTCTCCAAAACACAATAACCTGCATTATTGAAACAGTGTTTCCCTGACAGGGGAACAGCCAGCTATCAGCTAATGAAGAGCAGGCCTGGGAACACAAAGACAAACACAGCCATCTTCTTCTACTACAGCAGCATAGGGCCAATAACAGTGGATCCTATTCACCGTTCAATTAGGCGGAGTTTAATGATCTAATTAAAATGTCATTATCTAGCCAGGGGGCCAGGAAAGGTGTGTGTGTGTGTGGAGAGGAGACATTAAAGCTACATTATTTCCCAGGCCTACTCACACAGAGGGGATCTGAAGGAGGAAGTTACAAAGTATCTCTGTGAAACTAGGAGATTATGAGAGGAACACTGACTGTCATTTAGAGGCCAATATAGATCTGTAAAATCAGGTGTGTGCACTTGAGTTCAATCAAGAGCCAGGCCAAAGTGAAAACCAGCAGATACTTAGGACTCCCAAGAACTGGAGTAGCCCATCCCTGGGTTAGAGGTCAGAGGTAATTCTCACCCCTGTGGAATCTGACAGGAACAGCACATGTAGAAGGCCTGGATCACCGCGCTGAGCCGCTCGGCCGTCATAGAGATGAAATCCTCTCCGTCCGTGTATACCTCCAGTGTTTCCATATCAACCTCTGGGTCCAGCAAAGGGGGTAGGGGCATGGAGGGTGGCAGCGACGGTGCAGACGGCAAGGGGGAGGCGGAGGCGACATCGTCAAGTTGTTTGAGGAGAAGAGAGGCGATCTCGCTCCGAGGATGAGGAGTTGAAAGGGGCCTTCCCTTTTCTTCTCCAGCTCTGTGGAGATCAACACCAACCACTCATCTAGAGAGTGCCACAGCAACTCCAACGGGCTGGAGGAAATCAGAGAGAGAGAGAGGAAAGGGGGAGGCAAGGAAAGAGACTGAGTGAGTGAAGTAGAGGGAGCAAGTGAAGGGGAGAGAGGAGAGAGAGGGAAAAGAAAGAGGGATAGAGCGAGTGAGAGAGAGACAAACAGATGTTAAAAGAGAGAGAGAGAGAGAAATTAGGGAGAGAAAGAGGAAGAGGAAGAGAAAGAAAGAGTGGGGTAGATGCTGACAAACAAAAACACACACACATACACACACACTCAAAGTCATGCACCAGGACAAGTCATGGATCAGGGGATCAATAGATGGTGAACAATCTCTCAATGCCCTCTTCTGATTCACACCATGTACTACATCTCTGTGTGTATCTGAATTCAGGTTCAGTACTAACCCCATACTGACCTTAAAGACCTGGCGGCGCTGCGTCTTGATCCCATTGTATCCCATGTCATTCTCATTGTTGGGAGAGGAAGGGCCCAGGCCGAAGACATGGCAGAAGATCCGGATGATTCTCAGCAGACTCTTCATCTGAGCTTTGTAGCTACTGGAGAGGAGACTGACGGTGAATACGGAAGAGAAGAAACATTTACCCCTAAATGACTAGCTTTAAGGTAGTGGTGTTGCTGTTACACACTTATTGCGTTGTAATGCCTGAATAAACTTCCTTCAGAGAAATTAGTTAGAAACTAAAAAAAAGTGCACTTTCATATGCATTTGCCTCAGGTGTGGCTGGGAGCCTAGTCTAGCAGAGGGTTTATTACCTGAGGAGTTTGTGTCCATTAGTGCTAGACTGGTCAGGATTATCTGGTAGTGACTGTCACACTGCTGGGAGACACGCTCTAGAATCTGCCTGAGCTCTCATATATACAGTGGGGCAAAAAAGTATTTAGTCAGCCACAAATTGTGCATGTTCTCCCACTTAAAAAGATGAGAGAGGCCTGCAATTTTCATCATAGGTACACTTCAACTATGACAGACAAAATGAGGGGGAAAAAATCCAGAAAATCACATTGTAGGATTTTTTATGAATTTATTTGAAAATTATGGTGGAAAATAAGTATTTGGTCACCTACAAACAAGCACGATTTCTGGCTCTCACAGACCTGTAACTTCTTCTTTAAGAGGCTCCTCTGTCCTCCACTCGTTACCTGTATTAATGGCACCTGTTTGAACTTGTTATCAGTATAAAAGACACGTGTCCACAACCTCAAACAGTCACACTCCAAACTCCACTATGGCCAAGACCAAAGAGCTGTCTGTCAAAGGACACCAGAAACAAAATTGTAGACCTGCACCAGGCTGGGAAGACTGAATCTGCAATAGGTAAGCAGCTTGGTTTGAAGAAATCAACTGTGGGAGCAATTATTAGGAAATGGAAGACATACAAGACCACTGATAATCTCCCTCGATCTGGGGCTTCACGCAAGATCTCACCCCGTGGGGTCAAAATGATCACAAGAACAGTGAGCAAAAATCCCAGAACCACACGGGGGGACCTAGTGAATGACCTCTAGAGAGCTGGGACCAAAGTCACAAAGCCTACCATCAGTAACACACTACACCGCCAGGGACTCAAACCTGCAGTGCCAGACGTGTCCCCCTGCTTAAGCCAGTACATGTCCAGGCCCGTCTGAAGTTTGCTAGAGGGCATTTGGATGATCCAGAAGAAGATTGGGAGAATGGCATATGGTCAGATGAAACCAAAATATAACTTTTTGGTAAAAACTCAACTCGTCGTGTTTGGAGGACAAAGAATGCTGAGTTACATCCAAAGAACACCATACCTACTGTGAAGCATGGAGGTGGAAACATCATGCTTTGGGGCTGTTTTTCTGCAAAGGGACCAGGACGACTGATCCGTGTAAAGGAAAGAATGAATGGGGCCATGTATCGTGAGATTTTTTGTGAATATGAAACGTGGCTGGGTCTTTCAGCATGACAATGATCCCAAACACACCGCCCGGGCAACGAAGGAGTGGCTTCGTAAGAAGCATTTCAAGGTCCTGGAGTGGCCTAGCCAGTCTCCAGATCTCAACCCCATAGAAATTATTTGGAGGGAGTTGAAAGTCCGTGTTTCCCAGCAACAGCCCCAAAACATCACTGCTCTAGAGGAGATCTGCATGGAGGAATGGGCCAAAATACCAGCAACAGTGTGTGAAAACCTTGTGAAGACTTACAGAAAACGTTTGACCTCTGTCATTGCCAACAAAGGGTATATAACAAAGTATTGAGATAAACTTTTGTTATTGACCAAATACTTATTTTCCACCATAATTTGCAAATAAATTCATTAGAAATCCTACAATGTGATTTTCTGGATTTTCTTTTCTCATTTTGTCTGTCATAGTTGAAGTGTACCTATGGTGAAAATTACAGGCCTCTCTCATCTTTTTAAGTGGGAGAACTTGCACAATTGGTGGCTGACTAAATACTCTTTTGCCCCACTGTATATATATATATATATATATATATACACTGCTCAAAAAAAATAAAGGGAACACTAAAATAACACATCCTAGATCTGAATGAATGAAATATTCTTATTAAATACTTTTTTCTTTACATAGTTGAATGTGCTTACAACCCCCACCTGTGGACGCCGGGCCCTCATACCACCCTCATGGAGTCTGTTTCTGACCGTTTGAGCAGACACATGCACATTTGTGGCCTGCTGGAGGTCATTTTGCAGGGCTCTGGCAGTGCTCCTCCTTGCACAAAGGCGGAGGTAGCGGTCCTGCTGCTGGGTTGTTGCCCTCCTACGGCCTCCTCCACGTCTCCTGATGTACTGGCCTGTCTCCTGGTAGCGCCTCCATGCTCTGGACATTACGCTGACAGACACAGCAAACCTTCTTGCCACAGCTCGCATTGATGTGCCATCCTGGATGAGCTGCACTACCTGAGCCACTTGTGTGGGTTGTAGACTCCGTCTAATGCTACCACTAGAGTGAAAGCACCGCCAGCATTCAAAAGTGACCAAAACATCAGCCAGGAAGCATAGGAACTGAGAAGTGGTCTGTGGTCCCCACCTGCAGAACCACTCCTTTATTGGGGGTGTCTTGCTAATTGCCTATAATTTCCTGTTGTCTATTCCATTTGCACAACAGCATGTGAAATTTATTGTCAATCAGTGTTGCTTCCTAAGTGGACAGTTTGATTTCACAGAAGTGTGATTGACTTGGAGTTACATTGTGTTGTTTAAGTGTTCCCTTTATTTTTTTGAGCAGTGTATATATATATATATATAAAAATATAAATACACAGTTGACGTCGGAAGTTTACATGGTTGGAGTCATTAAAACTCATTTTTCAACCACTCCACACATTTCTTGTTAACAAACTATAGTTTTGGCAAGTTGGTAAGGACATCTACTTTGTGCATGACACAAGCAATTTTTCCAATAATTGTTTACAGACAGATTATTTCACTTATAATTCACTGTATCACAATTCCAGTGGGTCAGAAGTTTACATACACTAAGTTGACTGTCTTTAAACAGCTTGGAAAATTCCAGAAAATTATGGCTTTAGAGGCTTCTGATAAGCTACTTTACATAATTTGAGTCAATTGGAGGTGTACCTGTGGATGTATTTCAAGGCCTACCTTCAAACTCAGTGCCTCTTTGCTTGACATCATGGGAAAATCAAAAGAAATCAGCAAAAAATAATTGTAGAGCACCACAAGTCTGGTTCATCCTTGGGAGCAATTTCTAAGTGCCTGAAGGTACCACGTTCATCTGTACCAACAATAGTACGCAATTATAAACACCATGGGACCACGCAGCCATCATACCGCTCAGGAAGGTAACGCGTTCTATCTCCTAGAGATGAATGTACTTTGGTGCAAAAAGTGCAAATCAATCCCAGAACAACAGCAAAGGACCTTGTGAAGATGCTGGAGGAAATAGGTACAAAAGTATCTGTATGCAACTGCACATGGGGACAAAGATCATACTTTTTGGAGAAATGTCCTCTGGTCTGATGAAACAATAATAGAATTCTTTGGCCATAATGACCATCGTTATGTTTGGAGGAAAAGGGGGAGACTTGCAAGCCGAAGAACACCATCCCAACCGTGAAGCACGGGGGTGGCAGCATCATGTTTTGGGGGTGCTTTGCTGCAGGAGGAACTGATGCCCTTCACAAAATAGATGGCTTCATGAGAAAGGAACATTATGTGGATATATTGAAGCAACATCTCAAGACATCAGTCAGGAAGTTAAAGCTTGGTCACAAATGGGTCTTCCAAATGGACAATGACCCCAAGCATACTTCCAAAGTTGTGGCAAAATGGCTTAAGGACAACAAAGTCAAGGTATTAGAGTGGCCATCATAAAGCCCTGATCTCAATCATATAGAAAATTTGTGGGCAGAACTGAAGAAGCGTGTGTGAGCAAGGAGGCCTACAAACCTGACTCAGTTACACCAGCTCTGTCAGGAGGAATGGGCCAAAATTCACCCAACTTATTGTGGGAAGCTTGTGGAAGGCTACATGAAACGTTTGACCCAAGTTAAACAATTTAAAGGCAATGCTATCAAATACTCATTGAGTTTATGTAAACTTCTGACCCACTGGGAATGTGATGAAAGAAATAAAAGCTGAAATAAATAATTCTCTCTACTGACATTTCACATTCTTAAAATAAAGTGGTGATCCTAACTGACCTAAGACATTGAATTTTTACTAGTATTAAATGTCAGGAATTGTGAAAAACTGAGTTAAATGTATTTGGCTAAGGTGTATGTAAACTTCCGACTTCAACTGTATCATCGTACCTACAAATGGTAAACTTAAGTGTAACACTCTAGCCACTATGACTAAGGCTTACATACACAGAGTTCTAAAAAAATATATAACAAGTTCGTGTTGGTTAAGGTTTAAACTCTATATAACAATACATAATGACATTTCAGAAGACAAGGGTTAACGTTAAGAGGTGGTGGTCAATAGATGGCTGAAGTCAGGGTTGGAGATCTGAGAAGGGCTTGTACCAAATCAAAGATGTTCAGTGTATTATTTCATTCACTAGACAGGTACATTAGCTGGTGAGCCAGGCACCAAATTTCGACTGATATACATGCAGTCAGTTGACAGTAAAACAACATTTCATTTATCCACAGTTCATTACAGATTAATTGTTCTAATCACAGTGCTTTTCAGATTGCGCCTCCTTAATGGGAACTGACTAATGTACAAGTGAAACATAATCAAAACAAAAGATCAGAGGATTATACAATCACTGCAGTCTCCAACCCTGCTCATCCTCTGTGTATGTGTGTCTCTCTGCATGTGTATTTGTCTCTGCATGTGTGTGTCTCTGCATGTGTGTGCGCCCCTGCATGTGCGTGCGTGTGTTTGAATGTGGAGCTTAATACACAGCACTCAAAGGAAGGCTGGGGTGTCACTGTCATGTCCTGAATTAATAGGAACCTCATCATTCTCCACCTCTCTGAAGCTGAGGGATGAGTTTCCTCGTGCCTATTCTTATCATCTGAATGAGACAGGCTGCATAGAGACCATCAGAGGACTGACCGGGATAGGAGTGTGCTACTGAAGTTTGGGACATAACTCTGAACAGCTGTCTGGCTGTGGTCTCTTCATATTCCATCAACCAGCTTCCTCCTCCTCCAATAACTCCTCCTCCCATTAATAGCCTTGTACAATGCCGTGAAATATATGTTTACAGCCACACTGAATCAAAACAACACCTTTGCATTTCAATTGACGAACTAATGTGAAACAAAGAATAGTTCATACTCCATCTACAATTCTAAGTGGACAATAGGAAGAAGGATGAAAGGAAGTATTGCATCATCATTCCTGTACTAGTGTACGTAGTGACCTGCAGGCGAAGTAGAGGGGTGTGGCCCCAGAGCAGTTAGGTCTGTTGATGTCCGCTCCACTGTCCAGCAGGCACTGCACCGCCTGATGACGTCATCGACCACACACAGGCAAATGAGGAAGAGGGAGAGTGAGAAGAGAAACAAACCCATCATCCACACTACTGTCTGGTATTCATCATGTTATTCACCATGGAACTTATCATGAAGTTATGATTAATAAACTTTGAAACTTGGTTATATAATAACACTGGCAAAGGTTCCAAATGAACACAATCCTTTTACGACTACTGAGACATCAAAAGTGACACCTGTTCTGTACACTCACAGCCTTGTGTCTATGATGAACACTGTATACTGAACGTTTTACGGAAATGTTGGTACTTCCATACAGGTCTTGGTTGATATATGCGTGTTATCTACTCACAGTCTTGTGTCCGTTCTGGCAGGATACATGAAGGGCGGTCTGTCCCATGGCATCCTCTACATCCACGTTAGTCACATGCTGCACCAGGTCAGTCCGCCCGTTCAGTCAACCAGTGGATCTAGAGGCATAAACATAAGTAAACTGTATACACACATTTTTATTGTGTTAATGGCATTTACTGTACGCAGTCTTGGCCTGCGTTCACCATTTTTAATAGAACTACATCCCTGAGATATGACAGAATTTAACAGCAGTACTGGTCTGTCTATACACATGACTTCACAGTGATACTCACAGCTGTCAGTCCCTCATTGTTGCAAATGTTCACGTCTGCATTGTATTCTAGTAGTCTTCCCATACACTTTTTCTGTCTATAGGGAGGAAAGATGAGGAGGGGGATTCATTAAGTATCAGATATAATACGGTAAACATTATCACTATCATCAACATCACTAAACCATGTTCACTGGGCTGGCAGGGATCTGTGATTGCAATGTAAAGGTGTATTCTGCCTCCCTACCAAAGGGGGGCAGCAGAGTACTATAGTGAACATGCAGTAATGTCTATGTCCAATATCCTACCGGTTTCTGGCAGACAGGTGCAGATGTCCTGGTAGTTAGGGTTCGCTCCTCTCTTTAGCAGTAGGACCAGGCACTCCACTGATCCACAGCTACAACACAATAACCAACAAGTTCACAAGCACTGCAATACACAAATAGATGTAGCGTACACACAGACACAGAAAGACACACAACCACACAGAAAGACACACAGAGACACCACTGTGATAAAAATAGATGCTGGAGAGATTATGCCGTCTGGTTGGTTTCTAACAAAACAATGGAACAATTACAACAATCAGTGATAAAAATTAAACATTCCTTACTTGGCAGCAATGTGAAGTAGACTTCTCTTGACTCGTCCGAAAGTGTAGTTCACGTCAAACTTGGAGTTGAGGAGTAATTCAGAAACCGACCTTCAAGTACAAGACAGACATGTCAGATAATTATCTACAGGGAACCAATGTTGACAACTTCCTCACACACACACAGACGCACACACGCTGGTCAGCCATAACCATTGGCATTAGTGTGTAGACTGCGGTTTCATTGTCTGTGAGGGGAGCAACAGGGAGAGGGTGTGTCATTGATAATTGTGGAATTAAAAAAACAAAGACCTTCCTCTGCTAAAATCAGTACTCTTAGAGCGCTCTATGTAGAAGCTACTGACTCATACTTAGGGCCATCATAACTACTGATGTACAACCACTATCAGTGACAAAGTATGTATCAGTTGGTCTCACTAGATTCATATCATATTATTACTATTACATGGTTAGCATAATACCCTATCCAGCATACAGCCTGTAGACAGGGAAATGTCTCGTGCCCTCAAGGGTTGCTGGCTTCCGCCTTGTTGACAAACGTTAAGATGATACTGTAATTCCAACATTTAATGACTATATGTATTAGCATTAATATACAGTATGCTATAGATTTAGCCAAAGCCTCCTATTATGATCTGTCGATTATTTGTGTCCTTTGGTCGATAGGCTATACCTTCCGGAAGATCGACGGTCCTGGCGCGACGCAGAAAGCGGGTCAGCCTGTTCATCTGTTCGTTTAGTTGCTCCATCGCCCGTTCCATCACAGGTGTACGAACAACCGGGAACAAAACCGAGTGTACAAAGCCTCGAGCAAGATTATTTTGCCGCTAAAAGGGTGCTTCTGGCTTCGATGTAATCCATCGAGCCTCCGAGAAATGTAAATTAGGCTGCCCCTTTTTCTATCTCTACCCTCTTCATTCGTGACCATTGCATGTGTCAAGTCTCATTCTTCCTGTTTTCATTACGTCCGATGGCAATGTGGTCTGGGTACTGTAGTTTTCGGTGTTCAATATATGTAGTTCATAGTATTGTATGACGGTTCATTGATTGATTCATTCATCATCAAATGTGTATATCTCTTTATTGTTTAGTGAACTATGCTGTTAAAATGTTGTTGTTTTTTGTCAGAATGTGTATTGTGTTTCAACCACAGAGACTGCTCTTCTCTGTATCACGGAGGCGCTCCGCACTGCTAAAGCTAACTCTCTCTCCTCTGCTCTCATCCTTCTAGACCTATCGGCTGCCTTCGATACTGTGAACCATCAGATCCTCCTCTCCACCCTCTCCGAGTTGGGCATCTCCGGCGCGGCCCACGCTTGGATTGCGTCCTACCTGACAGGTCGCTCCTACCAGGTGGGGTGGCGAGAATCTGTCTCCTCACCACGCGCTCTCACCACTGGTGTCCCCCAGGGCTCTGTTCTAGGCCCTCTCCTATTCTCGCTATACACCAAGTCACTTGGCTCTGTCATAACCTCACATGGTCTCTCCTATCATTGCTATGCAGACGACACACAATTAATCTTCTCCTTTCCCCCTTCTGATGACCAGGTGGCGAATCGCATCTCTGCATGTCTGGCAGACATATCAGTGTGGATGACGGATCACCACCTCAAGCTGAACCTCGGCAAGATGGAGCTGCTCTTCCTCCCGGGGAAGGACTGCCCGTTCCATGATCTCGCCATCACGGTTGACAACTCCATTGTGTCCTCCTCCCAGAGCACTAAGAACCTTGGCATGATCCTGGACAACACCCTGTCGTTCTCAACTAACATCAAGGCGGTGGCCCGTTCCTGTAGGTTCATGCTCTACAACATACGCAGAGTACGACCCTGCCTCACACAGGAAGCGGCGCAGGTCCTAATCCAGGCACTTGTCATCTCCCGGCTGGATTACTGCAACTCGCTGTTGGCTGGGCTCCCTGCCTGTGCCATTAAACCCCTACAACTCATCCAGAACGCCGCAGCCCGTCTGGTGTTCAACCTTCCCAAGTTCTCTCACGTCACCCCGCTCCTCCGCTCTCTCCACTGGCTTCCAGTTGAAGCTCGCATCCGCTACAAGACCATGGTGCTTGCCTACGGAGCTGTGAGGGGAACGGCACCTCAGTACCTCCAGGCTCTGATCAGGCCCTACACCCAAACAAGGGCACTGCGTTCATCCACCTCTGGCCTGCTCGCCTCCCTACCACTGAGGAAGTACAGTTCCCGCTCAGCCCAGTCAAAACTGTTCGCTGCTCTGGCCCCCCAATGGTGGAACAAACTCCCTCACGACGCCAGGACAGCGGAGTCAATCACCACCTTCCGGAGACACCTGAAACCCCACCTCTTTAAGGAATACCTAGGATAGGATAAAGTAATCCTTCTCACCCCCCCTCCCCCCCCCTTAAAAGATTTAGATGCACTATTGTAAAGTGGCTGTTCCACTGGATGTCACAAGGTGAATGCACCAATTTGTAAGTCGCTCTAGATAAGAGCGTCTGCTAAATGACTTAAATGTAAATGTAAAATGACTAATGTGTAAAAAATCTAATTTGACAAAAAAGGCTAATAATTCATGTGTATAAGATATTATTCTTGTAATGTTTTTAATTGTTCATTTTTTTCATTTCATTAATTGGTATTGAATGGATACAATGACACCTCTGCGTCACGCTACTTATGGTCATGTTCTCTTAAATTGTTTTGACTTGGATAAAACTTTCAGGTTTGATATGTCTTCGGAAAAAACATACATTTCAAACGACCAACATGTAGTCAACCTCTCTAGCCTTCACACCTTTTTACCCCATATGATTCTGGTGACTTTTAATGTGTATTTTTACATTTAAAAAATATTTTGAGACTAGAATTGAAAACTTGGAGTTGTATTCCAAGACATGAATAATGTGTGTGTCACGGGAGGTCGGTGGCACCTTAATTGGGGAGGATGGGCTCGTGGTAATGGCTGGAGTGGAATGGTATCAAATACGTCTAACACATGGTTTCCATGTGTTTGATGCCATTCCATTAGCTCAGTTCCAGACATTATTATGAGCCGTCTTCCCCTCAGCAGCCTTCACTGTGTGGGGAGCTAGAAGCAGAACCTAAAGTTGAGGCATGCTTGAACAAAATGGCGACCATGCTTCACCCTCCAGTGACTCTCAATAAAGGGCTTCCAAGCTATGGTGCCAGTCATGTGTAGCCCAACCACCTCATCAGCGAAAACACTAAGAATATCATGCATTTCATACCACCACACTTTGTTTGCATTGGAAATTCTGATTTGCATGCTTTTTCAATGTGTAAGCATAAGGACTGAGGCCAGAAATGTCTCAATGTAAATTATATGACAAGTAAAGTGTGGGAAACTTGAGAAAAAAAAGCATTGATTAATTGAAATATTTATTCATCATCATTACATTTTATATTTACCTTTGTGATTTTTTAAAAAATGCACCAAGAGAAAGACATTATGAGTAGTATAATAAATCCAAAGATTAACCAAGTAGATTATACTAAAAGTTACAATAAATTATGAAAATCAACATTTGGATTGGACATAAAATTCACTCTGTTACTATTAATTTTAATTAGAGTAATACATTTTGAGCTAAAGTGTCAGATATTATCAATTAGTAATAGTCAGCCATGAATTCATTTGTGTATTGATAACAACCTGTTGTTCAATTCCCATCACTGGAAATATTTTATTATAAAATAAAACAATAACAAAATCCTAAAAATTATAGGACCAAGTAAACAATTAAGGAATTAATTAATAAAGGAAAGGATAGAAATTGTACATTTATTTCAGGTTGATCAAAATGAGCCCTGTATCTGAAAGGGAGAACATGTGTTGTATTTAGAAAGGCCTACATGTCCATTTTATGTCCAGGAGTTGAATTAAATTCATTCTAGAAATTCTGAAATATTAATATTTTGTTAATATAATTGTTGACAACCAAAACGGCACCAGAACGTGTTCTTGTTCTTTCTCTCTTTTACACCTTTGGCACTGACAACATCTTCACATGGAAATGTACCTTTTTTTTCATGCAGAATTTCATGAATTTAGTCTTCAAGAAATATTTGCAGTTAATTTGTGCATTTACTTTTTTTTTTACATTTGTTTTATAAAAAGGGCTGTTCAAACGTGTAACATTCTTAGATGCTATACATCATTTTAGGCAAACATTTGAATACATTGTTGTTGTTTTTATTGTCCGATTCTGTGATTCAGATTAATGAAATTAAGTTTTGTCTGCTTTAAATTGAGATGTGAAGCTTCTGTATGAACAATATATCTGTGAGGAGGATCAAAAAGGTCCGTTCCAATCGAAATACTTAAGACTTTGTCCTAAAACTCTTAGTCTTGTAGGCTATCCCTAATTGGGAATTTAAGTTTCATAAAAATAACGTGCATGTTTAATTTGTTTTTCAAATCTACTTTTAGATTCTTCTTCATCGATGCACGTTGCTTGATAGCTTCCCAAACACTATAGGATAATCAAACAACTGTGATCTTACTCGAATCTCTTCTACAACAGGACGATCTATTTTAAAACATGTAGACTGTTCGATTGTGAATTGTATTGTAGTTATTGTATGGTTTACTATTCACATGATATATTTCACTACATTTATTACGGCTGCATCATAGAGAGCCAATCCCCAGCAACCACCAGATGACACAAGAGAGCAAAACCTTTCATGTAAATTCCACATTCCGAAATTAAATAGATACCCAGGCCTACCTATGGCTGTGAAGGTCTAAAATAGAAACTACACATCGAAAGAAACAATTACAGTCAACACACAGTTGAACAATATTGAAGTATCTAATTATGACAAAGGCTTTTTTGGGGGGAGACAATCATATAAAATATATCGCTGCCTATTTCCAATAGGCTACATACTACACATTACTGTACTAGGCTTTCTTTCAATGTAATGAAATACGGTGTTACCTATATCAACATGATTGAACTGAGTTCCTAGGGGCAACACTCACTGTTCCAATTTGGCGCTATTTGTACAGGCATCCAATCAGCCACGAAAGTAGCAGAACGTGAGGCTGCGCAGAGGCGCTTTGGCTGGACAGCGCAGCTGGTAGCTGCAAACAGCTTACCAATAGACAAGTATCGATACAAACTACCCTCTCCATCTTTCCTCAGGAAGTATAGCCTATCCATCAGTTGCTATATTCTCGGCAATGGTTGCATATGTGTTCCCCACTTCTTCCTATAACCTAATGTTCTGCAATGAATTAACCATAAACGTTATGCAAGTATGCTTTGATTTTGGACCAGGCAACGCAGAGACTGGAGAGGGGGGGTCAAATGAGCCAAAACGGAAATTCTGTTACTATAATGAAAAATATTAGATTTGTTTCAAATTCTTCCGGGTTCTTATATGCTTTTTAAAAAATGCCATTGGTTAGCACCCAAACAGTTTGTTACCATGTGGACATTCTTGCCTAAATTCTATTGACATTCATTAGGCTGTACTTTCTAAAAGGCTATATTCCGAAGATGGAGATGGAGAGGCAATTGGAAAAACAGCTAGGAAACCAAAATTAGGCTATACTTTCTAAAAGGCTATATTTTGAAGATGGAGATGGAGAGGCAATAGGAAAAACAGCTGCGAACCCAAAGGCAGCACAGCATGAAGATAGGCTAAAATTGCTTCTCCAATAGAAATCCCCGATCACACTTGTAGGCGATGTCATGGCGACGTCTGCTTGCTAAGCGCATGCGTTCGTCTCGCGCCAAACTGCGCATGTGCAAGTGCAACGGCACTTCTTCGATATAGGTTGTTTTTTATGAAAAATTAAAACCTGTCAGTTTCACGAGGTTGGAGTAATAACATATTCGTTTACTTAAAACACTCGAATCTAGGTTGTACCTTTAGATTTCAGGAAAATTTACAACTAAGGAAGAATTTTTTACTTCGTTCATTGACTCATTGGCCTGGTCTGTTTGGTCTGTTTCGCAAGCGCTCCCGGTAGTCTCGCGATGTTGCGCCTCTGGGTTTAGAAACTCTGTGGCAAAACTCTTCAGTCGCTCCACTGAGATGTTAACCTTTGCCAGACCGCTACCTCCATAGCTTGATTGAGGGTTTCAGACTCCGGGGACGAGATAGCGTCCATCCCTATTGAGTTGTACAATATATATTTTTAAATAATGCATGGTCAATTTCCAAAGTTTACCCTTGGTGGAGTAATTTATTATATGCTATAGTTGATATGAATGGGAAACGGTGGAATCTGTATATTTCCACATTTCATACATTTACTTTCAATTATCTTGGGCATTCAACAACTGGTTATGAAAATGCACCCTCTTCAATTATGTCCCAAATGCACGTGTAGTCTAGACGCAAGACATTCGATGCATTCTGAGCCTATTTAATAAACATCCCTGCTCTTCTTCACAGGTATCCAGGGGTATGACCTCGCAGGGGACAACCTCAAGTAAGTACATCATAGTCACCATGCCTCAGATTATTCTGAAATAGGAAACTGTTAAAATCATTATGCATGCGATAAGTTTTTATATGGGGAGTGTAACTCAATCCAGTCCAATAAAAGCTGCTTTGTGTGAGTCTGTACGTGTCTAACTATACTTGTGGGGACCAACTGGGGACATTTTGTTGGTCCCCACAAGGTCAAATGCTATTTCTAGGGGGTTAAGGTTAGGGTTATAATTTTGTTTTGTTTTTACCTTTATTTAACTAGGCAAGTCAGTTAAGAACAAATTCTTATTTTCAATGACAGCCTAGGAACAGTGGGTTAACTGCCTGTTCAGGGGCAGAATGACA
This sequence comes from Oncorhynchus nerka, assembly GCF_034236695.1. Taxonomy (NCBI): domain Eukaryota; kingdom Metazoa; phylum Chordata; class Actinopteri; order Salmoniformes; family Salmonidae; genus Oncorhynchus; species Oncorhynchus nerka. The sequence continues at coordinate 31,790,761 of NC_088409.1, read as the reverse complement.
GATTTGTACCTTGTCAGCTTGGGGGTTTGAACTCGCAACCTTCCAGTTACTAGTCCAACGCTCTAACCACTAGGCTACCCTGCCCCCCCATAATTAGGGTTAGGAGCTAGGGTTAAGGTAAGGTTTTTGGGTTAGGGTTAAGGTTAGGGTTAGGGGTTAGAGAAAATAGGATTTTGAATGGGTCTGAATTGTATGTCCCCACAACGTTAGCTGTGCAATAATATTTGTGTGTGTGTGTGTGCGACACATCTTTCGTAGAGTTGATCAGGCTGTTGATTGTGGCCTGTTGAATGTTGTCCCACTCCTCTTCAATGGCAGTATGAAGTTGCTGGATTTTAGTGGGAGCTAGAACACGCTGTCGTACATGTCGATCCAGAGCATTCCAAACATGCTCAATGGGTAACATGTCTGGTGAGTATGCAGGCCTTGGAAGAACTGGAGATTTTCAGCTTCCAGGAATTGTGTACATATCCTTGTGACATGGGGCCATGCAATATCATACTGAAACATGAGGTAATGGCGGCGGATTAATGGCACGTCAATGGGCCTCAGGATCTCGTCCCGCTATTTCTGTGCATACAAATTGCCGTCGATAAAATGCAATAGTGTTTATTGTCCGCAGCTTGCCCATACCATAACCCCATCGCTCTGTTCACAACGTTGATATCAGCAAACCGCTCGCCCACACAGCGCCATACACTCTGTCTGCCATCTCCCCGGTACATTTGAAACTGGGATTAATCTGTGAAGAGCACACTTCTCCAGTGTGCTCAGTGACCTTCCCTGAGGTTTCTGACAGTTTGTGCAGAAATTATTTGGTTGTGCAAGCCCACAGTTTCATCAGCTGTCCAGGTGGCTGGTCTCATACTATCCCGCTGGTGAAGAAGCCGGATGTGGAGGTCCTGGGCTGGCGTGGTTACATGTGGTCTGCGGTTGTGAGGCCAGTTGGATGTACTGCCAAATTCTCTAAAACGACATTAAATTCTCTGGAAACAGCTCTGGTGGACATTCGACATTCCAATTGCACACTCACTCAAAGCTTGAGATAGAGGCATGTGTTGTGTGAAAAAACTGCTAATTTTAGAGTGGCCTTTTATTGGCTTCAGTACAAGGTGCATCTATGTAATGACCATGCTGTTTAATCAGCTTCTTGATATGCAACACCTGTCAGGTGGATGAATTTTCTTTATTATTATTAGAGAAATGCTCACTAACAGGGCAGTAAACAAATTTGTGCCAAGAAATGGAGATAAATAAACTGTTTGTGCCTATGGAACATTTCTGTGATCTTTTATTTTAGCTCATAAAACATGGGACCAACATTTCACATGTTGGGTTTATATTTTTGTTCAGTATGTTTGAGACTTAGTTATTCTACCGTATGGTTTAAATAGATTCATTATCCAATATTTAATTTCCCTTTAATGTGTTTCAACATAACGTTTTAAACTCCATAATCTGATTTATTGAGCACAATTGTGTATTTAAAAATTTAATGGACTAAGATATAACCTCATTGAGCTCAACAGTTTAGCAAAGCGGTAGCCTCAGAACGAACAATAGTTTACACATGCACCTAAATAAAAGTTCCACAATCTTAATTTGATTCCAATTGCGCATTTCTTGCGTTTATTTTAAATCGAATCGTTCATTCCCCAGTTTCACTATCTCGATCTGCTAAGGCATTGGAAGAGAACAACCCCTTAAACATTACCCTTGCCTCCCTTCCATCAATTCCCGGGCCCCTCCCAGCTACGTACTTTGCATGGGAAAAAATTCCTGATTATCACCAAACATCATATGTACCCCAATATCACTCCGAAAGGATCTCAGATTCTCGAAAGGGGTTGCAAGATTAGGCAATAGAATCGACATTTGAGCAAATACTATATGGATGTAGAGCACATTTTACGAATGTTTTTTCCACAAAACTGTTCAAAAAAGAGACATTCGATCTAAATATATTGTGTACAATCCGATTCTGATATATTTACACTTTACATTGTAGTTTAAACAGTTAAATTGTAGTTTTCTACATGTCTTAGAGTTGTTAATATTAGTAGCAGCCTAATGATTTTTTGAACAATATGAACCTTGTTGACACTCAAACGCTAGACTGCAAAAAAGTGCTCAATGGTAGAAAATGGAATGAAACCCAATGAACTCGATAAAATGAGAGAACGAGAGGGGGGGGGGCTCTCCGGTGACCTCCGCATTTCTGGTTGAAAATAACTGATAAGTACCAATCACATTACCAATTATGCATGGGTACTTTCACCTCATAACTGTGACTATACATGGTCTGATGATGTTTTACTCTCTGTCCTCACCTTTTATATCATACACACAACACATAACTCTGTTTCCAAATCCTCCTCAATCTTCCAAATAGGCGCTGATTCAGTTTGACGCATTTGTCCCCTCATTTATAATACCTGAGGAAATGCCTGCTTCGGTAACATCTGATACGGGTGTTGCCTGGTCGTTCTGGCCCAATGTTCCACGCTGCGTTTGTGCTGAGCTCCAATTTCTCTCGTATTCTGCATCTTCACAAACACAGTTTGAAGGTGGATTGAAGTGTGAGGTGGGGGTCCATCAGAGGATTCCTGCAGTAGTGTGGGCGTGTTTACAATGTATTGGGAGTATTTCTCCCCCCAATCCCCTTCATAAAGAATTCCCCAAACATTCGCCCTGGTCAATCTCTGTGTCTTGAACCCTCTGTCATGTTATTTATCCCATAGTCTAATTATCTATCGGGGAATCGTTTTTATTTCGGCAATTCGATGATAGTATTGACGAAAACCAGGTGTTAATACGCACGAATAGCCTTTATGTGGCCTGTTAAATGTGTACCATGCAAGGAACACATACGCCTATCTGAGATATTTCTGATAACCTGATCTTGATTGGTTTTGCTAAAATGATAACCTACGGTCGAGAACAGCACAGGAATGTCAGGTCATGCCTGTAAGATCTATGCGTTCATGTTTTGTTCTTAGTTTATTTTTACGCGGTAGATATATATTTAGGCATATCTGTTGTTGCCTCATACATGTCAACACAGATTAGCTTTTAAGTAATACGAATTTCAATATTTTGTCCTAAATAGCCTAAACTCACTTTACCTGGTGAGTTTCAAGTTTCAGCGTTTATTCGCCACGCGCACAGGATACAACAGGTGTAAAACAGTAGAGTGGTATTCTTACCTTGAGAACTCTTTCCCAACAACGCAGTGATAATAATAATAATATACATAATAATACAAATTAAAAGTCAGTTGAGGGTAATTTTGTCTTGTCTATGTGAGACAACTGTGATACCTGTGAAAATAGGTTTCTTTTAATGCCCCAAGCATTGTGGCTGTGATGCTCGTAGATATATATTTTAGGAGTCTGACAAAGTAGTTAGGCTAATGACTTGTCCATCTTCGGAAAGACTGGACCCACCAGATTGATTAATGTCAGCCACCATGTTTCAAACCTAGATACAGAAACCCTATCTTAACTAGTTATTATTTTATCACATAAATCAACCCTGTGACTAGTCTACTCCCATAAACATATATGTGTGATATATCACAGTTGCACAGACATTAATTTTGAGCCGATAATAAGAAGTAGCCTAATTCGGTGCAATAGTTACCTTGGAGTTAAATGTGATCACAGTTTTTATTGATATATACAGTACCAGTCAAAGTTTGGACACACCTACTCATTCAAGGGTTTTTCTTTATTTGTACTATTTTCTACATTTTAGAATAATAATGAAGGCATCAAAACTATGAAATAACACATATGGACTCATGTAAACCCAAAAAGTGTTAAACAAATCAAAACATATTTTATATTTGACCATCACACCTCCTCCTCCATGCTTCATGGCGGGAACCAGAAATGCAGAGATCATCTGTTCATTTACTCTGCGTCTCACAAAGACACAGCGGTTGGAACCAAAAATCTCAAATTTGGACTCATCAGACCAAAGGACAGATTTACACCCATCTAATTATTTTATTTATTTTTTCACCTTTATTTAACCATGTAGGCCAGTTGAGAACAAGTTCTCATTCACAACTGTGACCTGGCCAAGATAAAGCAAAGCAGTGCGATAAAAACAACAACTCAGAGTTACACATAAACAAACGTACAGTCAATAACACAATAGAAAAATCTATGTACAGTATGTGCAAATGTCCATTGCTCGTGTTTCTTGGCCCAAGAAAGTCTCTTCTTATTATTGGTGTCCTTTAGTAGTGGTTTCTTTGCAGCAAATCGACCATGAAGGCCTGATTCACGCAGTCTCCTCTGAACAGTTGATGTTGAGATGTGTCTGTTACTTGAACTCTGTGAAGCATTTATTTGGCCTGCAATTTCTGAGACTGGTACCTCTAATGAACGCATCCTCTGCAGCAGAGGTAACTCTGGGTCTTCCTTTCCTATGGCGATACTCATGAGAGACAGTTTCATCATAGCACTTGATGATTTTTGTGACTGCACTTGATTGACTAACCTTCATGTCTTAAAGTAATGATGGACTGTCGTTTCTCTTAGCTCATTTGAGCTGTTCTTGCCATAATATGGACTTGGTCTTTTACCAAATAGGGTGATCTTCTGTATTCCACCCTTACCATGTCACAACACAACTTATTGGCTCAAATGCATTAAGAAGGAAAGAAATTCCACAAATTAATTAATTAGTTCATTGGAATGCATTCCAGGTGACTACCTCATGAAGCTGATTGAGAGAATGCCATGACTGTGCAAAGCTGTCATCAAGGCAAAAGGTGGCTGCTTTGAAGAATTTAAAATATTTTTTATTTGTTTAATACTTTTTGGGTTACTACATAATTCCATGTGTGTTATTTCATAGTTTTGATGTTTTCACTGTTATTCTACAAAATAGAAAATAGTACAAAAATTAAGAAAAACCCTTGAATGAGTAGGTGTGTCCAAACATTTGACTGGTACTGTATATATCATGACTTGAGGATATGCCTATGTATTTAACATAACCACGTTTACACACATACATGAGGGTAATCCTTCAGTTTATTCTTGGCATGAAATGACAACTCAAGCATTTGCGTGTCAAATACTTATGTTTTGAAACTTCTAATGAATAAATAAACGTGAAATAGGCCTACACAAATATGTTGATGTTCGGTTTGTGGAACGACGATTGGTTATCTCTGTGCTCCGAAAGAACTATTTTGCCTGGATTCGAGGAGGAAAAAAATGGCACTGCTATCTGGTATCCTTGGGACGTCCATACCCTAAACCCTACCCTAATCTTAACCTCTACCTTTACTTTAACCCTAATCTTAACCATAACCCTTACTAAACCCTATCCTTAACCACTACCGTAACCATTTTACATTTCAAATTCAAATGGTTAGGGACATCCTAAGGATCCCTGATTGCACGGACCGAACAAAATAGTCGCCAGAAAGCATGTAAATTGACAGAGTCACGTGAACAGAGCAAGAGAAATCCATAGAAGAATATGCTGAAAATCTATGGGGGAACGCACGTAGGATCATGCACGCAAAAGTATGGTCGCTCGAATCAGAATATTCGACTGACGCAGAGGAATAAACAATATCAAGACCAGCAGGGCTTATATCACCGAAGTTTGGAGCGGAAACTTGGCAGGGAAACATGGCCGAAGGTTATTCTATATTCTATGTATCTCTGCTTAGATTGTCTCTCTGGCGTCCCTCTTTCCTGGGAAAGGAGAGGGGACTGACTGTAGCCTCCGAGATGTTGTTGGGTATCTGTTTCCAAGATGTTGTGTTATGTAGCCTACCGCCCACAGCGTTTGCTATATATTTCGAGTTTTTTTGTGCGCTTTTTGCTGAGGTTTATGGGTGACAATGGACACCTGTCCTTTGCGTCAAATACAAAGTTATTTCACCTTTGTTGTTAGAAAATTACAAGTGATGCAAGTGAAGGTGAAAGTTCATAGTTGATATTTAAACACTTCAATATCCAAGTTGGAGAAGCCTATGATGGCTATTTATCAGATAGCCATCAAAGCAAAGCAAATTCCATCTGTTGGCAAATCATGTAAATAAAGTTTTTTTAATGTTCTTTATGAGTTGGTTACCTGCTCTGGAAAATAAGTACTTTGCATATGAATTGTGTACAAGACAGAATACATTTTTAGAATTGGAATAATTTGCCCAAATAAGGTTTACTGAAACGAATGGGAAGTGATTTCAATGATGTTTTAACATTGTATTCTCAACTTGCTTTCAGGAGGGGTGGGCAAAGGTGGTGATAGAGGAGAGGAGCCAGGATCTTTGCAGGGTGGGCAGCAACAGTCCATGCACGGCGCAGGCCACTGCAAGTGGTTCAATGTGCGGATGGGCTTCGGATTTATATCCATGACTAGTCGTGGGGGAACTCCCGTAGATCCTCCTATGGATGTATTTGTTCACCAAGTAAGTTAAGTTGAACCATCTATGGATACAAATAATCAGCTGATAGATAGTCAAGCTGAACCCTCATGTCTACACGAGTTGGATACAAGTTCTCCCACTCCTATACGAGGTGACCACACAGTGCAAGGTTATTAGATAGTTTGTATCTCTACCACATATCTCTGAGACACATGCACATTGTTGAGGGGCAGTGGTAACATTGTAACACCTAAGTTGTAGCATCCTCATGAATGAGCTTCTGTGTAGGATGTCTGTAGGACTACAGGAAATAATTAACATTCGGAAAATGATTGTTATAGTGAAATAGTTTTGCAATGGAAAAACAGGTGATTGATAGATGTTTACTTGTCATGTTTTATAGACCCAGAAGACAGGGGGAAGGGCCTCTGTATAAGAGGGGGTTTTCTGAAGCCAAAGAAAATGCAGGTGGTGCATGGTAGTGGTCAGGTTAAACATGTGCTTAGAGGCCAACCTCACAACCAGGTTTAGATGTTGGACATTATTTCACTCCTGTGTGGGCTTTGGGCTGTGTATGTTATAGCACTGCTTTCCTTCACCATCTCGTCCCATGTTGTTAGATTCTATTGCAGCCCAATTAGAGACAGAATTCCATCAAATCCACCCCAAAATTGCCACATTTTAGGTGTGCTCGATTTAGCTTGCCAAGTCCCCATCCCGTGTGGCTCAGTTGGTAGAGAATTTCACTTGCAATGCCAGGGTTGTGGGTTAGAGTCCCACAAGGGACAAGTGCGAAAACGTATGTAAGTTGCTCAGGATAAGAGCATCTGCTAAATGACTCAAATGTAAATGTGGTAGGATTTTCTTGGGCAGCATAGGTTTGGGGAGTGGTATGGTGGAAGATATAGTGTATGATGCGATGGGAGACCGGCTGGAGTGGATCCTTGATTATGACTGCCCATCAGTCCATCTCATCTCACTGTGTGTTTGGCAGGCTCCTCCTTCCTTCCAGGGCTAGGCTAATACCAGTCTTTGTTTGTTCCTCTTCCTGGTGTTTTTTCCCCCCCAAAGGGGAGAAAGAAAAAAAAGAAGCTACCTACCTACTTGTGTTCACGTGACTTCCTTCTTACAGTGAGTCATCTATTGATAGAGGGACTGATTGTAGAGAAGACTGGTTTCTATGGCCAGCTGATGAAATGCCTATGACGACAGTGCAGCTAACTGCTAACCGACACTGTTGGAGCAATGCAGTTGCAGTATGTTATCTGTCTGTGCTTTTGACCACTGCTTCTGTTTGATGTTGAGTCACTGTCTCCACGGGCTTTTGAGACCACTGCAATGCATGATTTACTCACTCTTCAATTCCAATTCAGATTCATTTTAACTGGTGCATGAATCTGAGACTGATTTCTGGACATTTTTCACAAAGTTGCGTGGATTGATATACTGTAGGTTTCCTTGCATAGCTTGAATGTGACTAACACATGACTAACAGGAGGCTTCTGTAGACAGGACTGTGGAGAGACCGCATATGGCTTTGTAGAATGGCCTGAATAACTGCTTTAAGTGGGGGAATTTCTCTCTTTAACCTGGGAATTAGTTGTGATATGTTGACGATGAAACAGTTGAAGCTCAACAAACGCCTGTGGTATATTACTTGCTGAATCCTGACCCAGCCTGAACTCTAGGGTTTTGTCATTTTTTTCAACATGTATGTCCTCTCCAACCCTGTCATTCATATCACATTTCTTTCAATCAAGCCGTCCAGTGGCAAAAGCTCCCTCCACTATTGGAAGAGCTAGTAAACAGACTGGGGACATGTGCTGGAGAAATGAAATGAATGTACTGTATATACCCGCACCCCGCACTCTTTGTCATGTTCCTCCTTTCTCCTTGCTCACTTTTTATGTCTTTCCCTTCTCTTCTATGTCCTTTTTCATTCCCACATCCCCCAACCGAAAACAGGCTAAATGGCTGCTGTGCTGGGTTGGTCTGTGGTAACCCAGAGTTTAGGAGGCTCCAGCAGGGCTAACAGAGAGCTGGCCTGGGCTAACAGAGAGCTGGCCTGGGCTAACAGAGAGCTGCGCTAACAGAGAGCTGGCCTGTGACTCATAGAAATATGGGCTAGATTAGTTTTGTTGGCCTCTGTAAAGATGAACTAGGGTTAAGTTTAGTTGCATGTTGTTTCATTATTATTTTGTTTTTATTTTATTCGTTGCTAGATTGAGTTATTAATTTTTAGGGGAGGGGGGTTTGTCGCTGCAGTCGTTCAGACATGCAATAATTTACATTACTGTAAACAACTTTCACAGAAATCAAATCATTTGTTTTAATCAGTGGTATTCCTTTTGTGTATTAGAAAAAGTTATGATGTATTGTGAATTGGGGGTAAATTGGCTTAATTAATGCTGTTGTTGAGGTAACAGTTACTGTAAATGTATTAATTAATTTAGTAAACATTTATTTTGGACAAGATCCATGAAAATGTAATTAGATGTAAAAGTTAATAAGAAACGTTGTTTAAGAAAAGGAATAAAGCTCTAATTGAGAGATTATTAGGATATTTTCAATATTTTCAAAACCTAAATTATCTGTGTTTAATTTGATAAAATATAAATAGTATTACCATTTATATACTATATATGCTTATTATTTACATGTTTATAATAAAATAATTGTAAAATTGTATTTGGTAATTGTGTTTTTCTTTGGATTCAATTTATTTAAAGAACTCATGAACCTTAATCGAGCAATTATTATTATTTGATACATGAATAGATCATACATACAATTATATTTCTAACAAATATGGAAAGGGAAGCAACTGTTAAAGTTTCACAAACAGTAAGATATATATTTTTTATACATATTTTAAATACTGTAAAAATATTTTTTTGTATTTTATAATGGGACAATAGTGATGATAATAGCAGTAATTATAATAGATTTGTTATTACAAGATTAAATACAACAAATGCTTTTTTTTTACACAAATCCTTTTTCACTTGCCATTAAATTGTTTTAGAAACATTTTGTGCTCTATATTAGCAACTGAATGCCTAAGATTCCGATGATTGAGCTCATAGATCATCATGTAAGACTGAAACTGGACTTTTCTTACTAGCACTGGCTTTGCTGATAGCTGCTTTACTGAGGAAAGTTTTACTCACTACGACATGTGGTTGTCTCACCCAGCTATGTTAAGATGAATGCGTTAAGTGTAAGTTGCTCTGGATAAGAGCGTGTGCTAAAATGTAAAGAATGTAAGTGTTACACCAACCATACCTCGTTTTCAACTTGTTATTAACAATATCCTGCTCAAAGTACAGCTATTTGCTTTCCTGTGGCTCTGTGGCTCTGTGTAAAGATCTAAAATTCCCTCAAAGACGTGGAGAGATTGTGCGTCTATTCTAAAAGTCTAGTGTTCTACTGTAGTGTGCTAAGGTCCATCTGAATCCTCTGGTATAGGAAGTGAACCAATGTGCTCAGTCCACAGCGACAGACCCAGGGAATGGCAGGGAGCAAGTGATTGTAGGGATCAGCCATTATGACGGAGTAGTCCTCAAGCACGTATTTGGATACTTGGTAGCATATTTTCAAATGTGATGTATTCATTTGATTCATCCATCTGCTTGATTGAGACCTAGATGGAGAGGTGGGTTGATTTAAGTTTACTGTGTGTGACTAGACCAGGAGATCCCTGTGTAACCTGTGTCTTCTTCTCCCTATCCTGTCCTATCCTCCTCCTTCTGTCCCAGAGCAAGTTGCACATGGAGGGCTTTCGCAGCCTGCGGGACGGAGAGCCACTAGAGTTTACTTTCCAGATGTCCCTCAGGGGCCTGGAGTCTGTACAAGTCACGGGCCCCGGGGGAGGCCCCTGCTTGGGCAGTGAGAGGAGACAGAAACCCAAGCCCCCAGCCCCACAGCAGAGATGGAAGCCAAAAGGAGACCGGTGAGTGAACCATAGAAATAGAATTACTAGAACAGACTTTACTTTCATGTTTGTTATGAGTGAATATAGAGTGGGTAAGACTTGCTGCTGCAGGGAGGGAATTGAGACTAGCAACAGAACAGACAATGATGTTGGAAGGAACAGGGTAGTGCTGTGGTGATCATTAGTGGTGTGTGTGTGTGTTTGTATGTGCATACGTGTGTGTGCCTGTGTATGTGTGCATTGATGTAATCTATTTAGCAGTAGCTGCATATTCGTATTTACCTGTGTATGATTCAGAGGTTCTGTGTGGAGTATACCTGCTGCATTATTTACATTATGTCAAAGGTCCACATTTGTAGAGGTTCTGTTACATGGTGTTCCTTTAGAGTTGAAATGTACGATGAGTTTAGTATAAATAATGAATGTGATTGTGCTGTACCTTTTCCTGTGTGGTGCTGCATTTCCACCCAAACTATTATTCTATAGGGCTCCAGTTGCCATGGTTTTACGGCAATATTGTATGACGGAGGTCTAGTCGGTCTAAGTGCTGCTATTTCCGTGATGGTTGGTTTTGAGGCTCTGCTGCTGGCTGCTATTTGCTTTGAATACAGATTTGTCCTTAACCCCACTGACATAGATTGGTGATAGGAAATGCTGTTTTAACAGCTGTTTCCCAACCAGATGCAATGTTGTAATGTATAGCAAATATCACTTTAGACTGAAGAGGAATTGTCAGAAACAGGCGTTTTATTTTATACAGGATTGCCCTTTTATTCATCATGTTGGGTGATGTTATATTGCATCATGTTGCGTTATGGTGGATACTAATTTTATGACCTGAGTTAGGCCTATGCTACATCAATGATCACATTTATTTAACAATGTATACTTATTTTGTTGTGTAGACATTTCATCCTAATTTCCCTCCCCATTGTTATAATGTAAGAGGGATCTTTCTTCAAAGGCAGGAATAGAAATATGTTGAGGTCAGTGTGTTGACCTCTAACCCCTAACCTTTCTGGGTCAGTAACAGAGCTGCTGGTTGGATCCAAATAGGCAGGTTAAAACATTTTCTAAACACTACATTCCCTTTAATAACATCCACCAGCATTTATTTCTTATATTTTCTTATATTGGTTTATTACATTTTTTTATTTAATGGGTTGATGTATTACAGTGTTACACAGTTAAACTCTTGGCTCCCCGATCTTATAAACATTGACAATATTTTAACATTTTGGAATTTACAAATAAATTGTGCCAACACTTTTCTCTTCACTTGAGTTATTGGTTTACTTGAAAGTCAAACCTCAGCTGATTTGTTGTTCTGTGCAAATATTAGAAATGATGCAAACTTAAACGTTGTGGAAACTATGTAACCATGTGCCTATGTGGTTGATATGTTATAAAAACATTTACGACCAGCATGGTAGCTTGTCTTGTGAAAACTGGGTATTCACTCTTACCAGCTAGAATGGGAGTCTATGTGGTGGGGGTTGGGGAGTGGAGGAGGGGGTATTGGTAGGTAACCTCCCAAGCAAGCGAACTAGCCTGGATGAAACCTAAATTCCAATGCCCTTCCCCCTCTCTTCTCCTTCCCTCTCCCCCCTCACATGTTCTAATTGAAGATGCCACTGTGAGGGACCCCCTGCAAGCCTCCAGCTCAGTCATGTGAAACTCTTTGTTTCCATCTGAAAGAGTTAAAGCTGCAATATGTAACTTTTTGAGTCACCGACCTGAAATGTAGCCGTATAACATCTGACTGGGTGACCGGCCTGAAATGTAGCCGTATAACATCTGACTGGGTGACCGACCTGAAATGTAGCTGTATAACATCTGACTGGGTGACCGGCATGAAATGTAGCCATATAACATCTGACTGGGTGACCGACCTGAAATGTAGCCTTATAACATCTGACTGGGTGACCGGCCTGAAATGTAGCCTTATAACATCTGACTGGGTGACCGACCTGAAATGTAGCCGTATAACATCTGACTGGGTGACCGACCTGAAATGTATCCGTATAACATCTGACTGGGTGACCGGCCTGAAATGTAGCCTTATAACATCTGACTGGGTGACCGACCTGAAATGTAGCCTTATAACATCTGACTGGGTGACCGGCCTGAAATGTAGCCTTATAACATCTGACTGGGTGACCGGCCTGAAATGTAGCCTTATAACATCTGACTGGGTGACCGACCTGAAATGTAGCCGTATAACATCTGACTGGGTGACCGGCCTGAAATGTATCCGTATAACATCTGACTGCAAGTTAATAATGTCGTAATGATCCTATCTGTTTATGATCTGATAACTAATGATCCTATCTGTTTATGATCTGATAACTAATGATCCTATCTGTTTATGATCTGATAACTAATGATCCTATCTGTTTATGATCTGATAACTAATGATCCTATCTGTTTATGATCTGATAACTAATGATCCTATCTGTTTATGATCTGATCACTAATGATCAGGTCTATTGCAAAGTAATTGGTATGATTTGCTCTTATATTAACCAGTTAATTGAATAGCTTCCTATTTGATTCAGTAAAACAGACCATATGACAGGCTGGAGTGACAGGACTTAGTTCCCTGTGTGGAACCCTGCTTTGTTTCGCCTTGTCATCAATGTTTCGCCTTGTCATTGTTTCCGCCCGTGAGCAGCTTGGTTATTTATTGCAGGCCTTAGGCCTGTTGTTGACATACTGCATTTCTATAGACATTTGGCAGTAAGCTATGAATATCAGCAAGTGTGCAAATGTGTTATTAAAGCGCATTTTAGCAGGGAAAATAATAAGCTATTTATTTGGTTTGTCATCTCTTGATGAGAACACATATGAGAAGTATTGTATTTGCATTGGTCACTTTAACTGTTTTCTCTTAAAGGTTCAGTATTGGTGTTAATTCTACGGTGTATTCTATGCATATTCTATGGTGTATTCTATGCATATTCTATGGTGTATTCTATGGTGTATTCTATGCATATTCTATGGTGTATTCTATGCATATTCTATGGTGTATTCTATGTGAAATGCTGCCATCTTAAGGATACATTTGGAGCAACAGATTTTAGGTAAATATAATTACACCAATCTAGTAAGCATGTTATAATAGGATTTGTACCATATTACATTCTAGAGAAAATGTAATGATATCCCATATAAGAAGTTCTAGGTTGTATTCTTTGAATACCGAATAAATACGCACTTTAAGCCCTGAAGTTGCTTGTTAAGCCCAAGAAATTGCTTGTTTGTGAATTGGAATGTGACAAGGATCTCATCTCTCTGTGTCTCAGATGCTATAACTGTGGAGGACTAGACCACCATGCCAAAGAGTGTGGCCTGCCTCCCCAGCCAAAGAAGTGCCACTACTGCCAGAACGCAACGCACATGGTGGCCCACTGTCCTCACCGCCCCCCCGGCCCCTTGTCTCCCGGCCCTGCCACAGCCACTCAGGGAAGACGCCCTACTGTGGACCAGTACCCCTCTACCTTCACCACCACCTCCTACAGCCCCAGTCCCAGGCAGGGAAACAGGCACTCCCAGCCCTCTCAGGACAGTTCCTCCCCCCTCAGCAAGTCCTCCAGCTCTCCGGAAGACCCAGCACAGATCCAGAGGAGATCTGGAGGACACCACAGGTTGAAACAATCCTGATCCACATCCACCATGGACGGATACCACCTGTTAGTATTACCTCTGGTCCAATAAAACCACCTTCCTTCAGTCTGATCAGTCTCCTCCTCACACAGACACATCCTGAGCTACATCCTGAGCAACCTCAAGCAGATCCACATTTCTAACCAAATGGACAGTAAAGTATAATATTTTACTTCCCCAATCCCTCCCAGACTCTCCCTCTACTAAACTGTGTACATCTTAGCTACCTCCTGGGCCAACTCAAACCATCTCCACATAGATAGACCTATACTCTTAGCTACCTCCTGGGCCAACTCAAACCATCTCCACATAGATAGACCTATACTCTTAGCTACCTCCTGGGCCAACTCAATCCATCTCCACATAGATAGACCTATACTCTTAGCTACCTCCTGGGCCAACTCAAACCATCTCCACATAGATAGACCTATACTCTTAGCTACCTCCTGGGCCAACTCAAACCATCTCCACATAGATAGACCTATACTCTTAGCTACCTCCGGGGCCAGATTCAGCCTCATCTACCTCAGACTGGTAGGGATGGTCAGTCACCCTTGTGTATCCATCACTCAGTCAGGTTCATTGACATCTACTCTACTATCAATTGCAATAAGAAGACAACTAGGAATGGGACTGACACACAAACAGCCAAAGCAATCTTGTTCTTTCTTTTTTGATAATTTACCTCATCTGAACTCTATTGTCCCAAAGCTCAGTCTGTTCAAATTCATCTGGATTCACCTGGATTCACCATTCACCTGGATTCACCATTCACCTGGATTCACCTGGATTGACCATTCACCTGGATTCACCTGTATTGACCATTCACCTGGATTGACCATTCACCTGGATTGACCATTCACCTGCATTGCCCATTCACCTGGATTCACCATTCACCTGGATTCACCATTCACCTGGATTCACCTGGATTGACCATTCACCTGGATTCACCTGTATTGACCATTCACCTGGATTCACCATTCACCTGGATTCACCATTCACCTGGATTCACCTGTATTGCCCATTCACCTGGATTCACCTGTATTGCCCATTCACCTGGATTCACCATTCACCTGGATTCACCATTCACCTGTATTGCCCATTCACCTGGATTCACCTGTATTGACCATTCACCTGGATTCACCATTCACCTGTATTGACCATTCACCTGGATTCACCATTCACCTGGATTCACCTGTATTGCCCATTCACCTGGATTCACCTGTATTGCCCATTCACCTGGATTCACCATTCACCTGGATTCACCATTCACCTGTATTGCCCATTCACCTGGATTCACCTGGATTCACCATTCACCTGGATTCACCATTCACCTGTATTGCCCATTCACCTGGATAAACCATTCACCTGGATTCACCATTCACCTGGATTCACCATTCACCTGTATTGCCCATTCACCTGGATTCACCATTCACCTGGATTCACCATTCACCTGTATTGCCCATTCACCTGGATTCACCTGGATTCACCATTCACCTGGATTCACCATTCACCTGTATTGCCCATTCACCTGGATAAACCATTCACCTGGATTCACCATTCACCTGTATTGCCCATTCACCTGGATAAACCATTCACCTGGATTCACCATTCACCTGGATTCACCATTCACCTGGATTCACCATTCACCATTCACCTGGATTCACCATTCACCTGGATTCACCATTCACCTGTATTGCCCATTCACCTGGATTCACCATTCACCTGGATTCACCATTCACCTGTATTGCCCATTCACCTGGATTCACCTGGATTCACCATTCACCTGGATTCACCATTCACCTGTATTGCCCATTCACCTGGATAAACCATTCACCTGGATTCACCATTCACCTGGATTCACCATTCACCTGTATTGCCCATTCACCTGGATTCACCATTCACCTGGATTCACCATTCACCTGTATTGCCCATTCACCTGGATTCACCTGGATTCACCATTCACCTGGATTCACCATTCACCTGTATTGCCCATTCACCTGGATAAACCATTCACCTGGATTCACCATTCACCTGTATTGCCCATTCACCTGGATAAACCATTCACCTGGATTCACCATTCACCTGGATTCACCATTCACCTGGATTCACCATTCACCATTCACCTGGATTCACCTGTATTGCCCATTCACCTGGATTCACCTGGATTCACCATTCACCTGGATTCACCATTCACCTGTATTGCCCATTCACCTGGATTCACCTGTATTCACCATTCACCTGGATTCACCATTCACCTGTATTGCCCATTCACCTGGATTCACCTGGATTCACCATTCACCTGGATTCACCATTCACCTGTATTGCCCATTCACCTGGATAAAGCATTCACCTGGATTCACCATTCACCTGTATTGCCCATTCACCTGGATAAACCATTCACCTGGATTCACCATTCACCTGTATTGCCCATTCACCTGGATTCACCTGGATTCACCATTCACCTGGATTCACCATTCACCTGTATTGCCCATTCACCCGGATTCACCTGGATTCACCATTCACCTGGATTCACCATTCACCTGGATTCACCATTCACCTGTATTGCCCATTCACCTGGATTCACCTGGATTCACCATTCACCTGGATTCACCATTCACCTGTATTGCCCATTCACCTGGATTCACCATTCACCTGTATTGCCCATTCACCTGGATAAACCATTCACCTGGATTCACCATTCACCTGTATTGCCCATTCACCTGGATAAACCATTCACCTGGATTCACCATTCACCTGGATTCACCATTCACCTGGATTCACCATTCACCTGTATTGCCCATTCACCTGGATAAACCATTCACCTGGATTCACCATTCACCTGTATTGCCCATTCACCTGGATTCACCTGGATTCACCATTCACCTGGATTCACCATTCACCTGTATTGCCCATTCACCTGGATTCACCTGGATTCACCATTCACCTGGATTCACCATTCACCTGGATTCACCATTCACCTGGATTCACCATTCACCTGTATTCACCATTCACCTGTATTGCCCATTCACATGGATTCACCTGGATTCACCATTCACCTGGATTCACCATTCACCTGGATTCACCATTCACCTGTATTGCCCATTCACCTGTATTCACCATTCACCTGGATTCACCTGTATTGCCCATTCACCTGGATTCACCATTCACCTGGATTCACCATTCACCTGGATTCACCATTCACCTGTATTGCCCATTCACCTGGATTCACCATTCACCTGTATTGCCCATTCACCTGGATTCACCATTCACCTGTATTGCCCATTCACCTGGATTCACCATTTACCTGTATTGCCCATTCACCTGGATTCACCTGGATTCACCTGGATTCACCATTCACCTGTATTGCCCATTCACCTGTATTCATCATTCACCTAGATTCACCTGTATTGCCCATTCACCTGGATTCACCATTCACCTGGATTCACCTGGATTCACCTGTATTGCCCATTCACCTGGATTCACCATTCACCTGGATTCACCTGTATTGCCCATTCACCTGGATTCACCTGTATTGCCCATTCACCTGGATTCACCTGTATTGCCCATTCACCTGGATTCACCATTCACCTGGATTCACCATTCACCTGGATTCACCATTCACCATTCACCTGTTCCAACGGGAAGTATTTCTTAGATTTTCTTTCTCTATTTTGGAGAACTACACAGGGCGGTTCGAAGCCTTTGTTTTCTCTGTGCGTTTTTCCATCAGACGGTAGCCAAAGACACCCAAACCCAATCATACCTCTTAGGCCCGGTTTGCCGGACAAAGATTAAACCTTTTTAGTCCAGGGCTAGACTAGATCTGTGCCTGGGAAACTGTTTCTAACTAAACCAATGCTAACATGATCATTTGTCTGTTCAGGGCAGTGAAGAAGTAGTATGCCTCCTCATGGTCTCATTCATCCTCATCAATAAGAATACTCAATGTAAATATTAAGATGTATGTTGAATGCATTTATAAGGAGACATGATTTATGTTTCTTCTAACTTTACCCACATCATATATCATGACCATACAGTACTCTCTCTCCCACAGGGTACAGCTGCACTGACTGACTGTGAAATGGGATTCTCAGTGTGTCAGCGGAGCAGTCACTTCTTAATGTGTGTTGACAAATCAAACTTAATCTAATCGAATCACCTTAGTAGGAAGTTTAAGATGACAAATAATCAATGGGGTGAAATGTTTGCCTTCAATCCTTTGACTGCGTGACTGAAGGGCACGATACTGCATGAAGCAACGCCCAGATATGTTCTGTAATGCAGCTATGAATTGAACGTCTAGGCTCTACTATGTTTACTGACAGTGAATACGTGTTATACTCATAGATCGTATATACAATCAAACATTAGCACGAACCAAACTAGATCCCTGGAGGACTCAAATTTTATATTTTCTCACAGGAGGAAGAATGTTCTCAGGGAACTTACCAAAAAGTTTACTTTTCATTTTGAGGGGAATCATCATCATAGAACTAAATGTGTTTTTGTTTTAAGCAAATCATGTGATATTGAGTTAATGTTTGACTCTATAGCCTTATGTACTGATCTTAGTAACTACCTCTGAGTTCTAGGTATACATACTGTTATTATGTCCATGTTACATTGTAAATGGACATGGCCACATCTGTGTGAACCTGTGTGTTATTGTAAGTGCATACCACCATCTAGTGGTCAGTTCTGGTCATTTATATTCTGTTTCCATTATGGTTTCTGTTTGTCTTAGCATTCGTTGGTCACACCACTTAGACAAAGGACCAAACTGAAATCCTACACACGGGCCTTATTCACAGAGTGTACAAAACATTAAGAACACCTTCCTAATATTGAGTTGCACCACCCCACCACCCTTTTATCTGCAGAACAGCCTCAGTTCATCGGGGCATGGACTGGTGTCGAAAGCCTTCCACAGGGATGCTGGCCCATGTTGACTCCAATGTTTCCCACAGTTGTGTCAAGTTGGCTGGATGTCCATTGGGTGGTGGACCATTCTTGATACACACGGGAAACTGTTGAGCGGGAAAAACCCAACAGTGTTGCAGTTCTTGACACAGATGCACCTGGCACATACTACCATACTCCATTCAAAGGCACTTCAATCTGTTGTCTTTCCCCTTCACCCTCTGAATGCCACACATACACCATTCAAAGGCACTTCAATCTGTTGTCTTTCCCTTTCACCCTCTGAAGGCCACACATACACCATTCATGTCTCATTTGTCTCAAGACTTAAAAATCCTAATTAAAACTGTCTCCTACCCTTCATCTACACTGATTGAAGTGGATTTAACAAGTTAAATCAATACGGGATCATAGCTTTCATCTGGATTTACCTGGTCAGTCTGTCATGGAAAGAGCAGGGGTTCCTAATGTTTTGTACACTCAGTGTAATTGTGATTTGGTCACTATCCTTCTAAGTTATGACTTTCTCCTTCGATTCAAATAACGA
Organism: Oncorhynchus nerka; assembly: GCF_034236695.1. NCBI lineage: Eukaryota > Metazoa > Chordata > Actinopteri > Salmoniformes > Salmonidae > Oncorhynchus > Oncorhynchus nerka. The sequence goes on along the minus strand of NC_088409.1, from coordinate 31,771,288 downwards.
TGATTATGTAAGAAATGTGTTGTACAGTCAGTGTATATCAAATCACTGCTGGACATATGGAACTGGGGTTTCTGTCAAACTCATCTGCCAAAAAAAGGTATTATTTAGTCATATGTTTAGTTTATATGGCAACTTTAACACCTCAGTGAAGTACGTGTTTTATCCTCTGTTATGTGTGATCCTCAGAGATTGATGGAACTACTGATATTGTTTTAACCTTTTATGGATCATATCTAATTGTGTGTATTAATGATCAATTCATAACAGATAAGCAACAGTGAATCGCTATCTCATGGTTCTGTAACAGGGTAGAGGTCCATTTCAATTCAGTCAGTTCAGTTTGGAAACTAAAATTCCAATTCCATTTGGAAAGCAATTAGGTCAAATGGAATTTAAATTTCAGTTGTCATCCTGAACTGCCTGAATGGAAATGGAATTGACCCCAACTATTCTGCAACATTTCTGTAATAGTTGAGACAGCCCTGTGGATGCAGACTGAACCAAAGCATTTATTGCGGAGATATATGCCCCAAAGACAACCCAGAAAGCTAAAAGCTTGTGTGTGTATGTACGTATGTATTTTCTGTGTTGTGGTTGTATAAAACAATGAAGTGTTTGTCCATAGCAGAAGATTGTCTTAACATCTCGAAAGAGCACTGATATCTGTTGTATTGTTTTCCTGTTGGCCTGTTATTCATTCATTGTATTCAACGTCATTTTTTTTGTTACACCAATCATGGTTTGTCTGCATATTCAAAAGGTTTATTTGACTGAAATAATAAAGCCTGTTGCTTACATCTTCTTTTGGTCTGGTTGTTCTTTCAGTGATGTGACGGTTTAAACAACGTGTCAAACTCATTCCACGAAGGGCCGAGTTTCTGTTTGGCTCCTCGTACTTGATTGATGAATTAAGGTCACTAATTAGTAAAGAACTTCCCTCACCTGGTTGTCTAGATCTTATTTGAAAGGAAAAACCAAAACATGCCCTCCATGGAATGAGTTTGAACATTGACCTGGTTTAAACAGTGACAGGAGTTCAGAATGAGAAAATAAACCGGTAGTACTCTTGATAGCTCCTAGGGGGCGCTAGAGGATAAAAAGCAGAGGTCTACGAGCTATGCATCAATTCTGTTAATTTCTTTTTCATCTTTTCCCTCTGAGTAATTAATATAAGGTAACGATCATGGCATAAAAGAGTGATCCCAAGCTTGTGTGCTTATAGCCGTGAAAAAAACAGCATAACAGCCTCAAATGGTTAGCATTGACCAGGAGGTTTAACTTGTTAGATCTCTACATTCATCAACACACAACCGTGCAGAAGCTCAGTGCATAAATAAGAGAATTTATCACACAAGGAGTAAAATATTTAAAAGAACCCTTCCTCAGAGGTTGTGCTTACACTAAAATGTTTTGGTTGTGACACGTAATACATTTTTGAACTCTCACTGTGTAGGAATAAACAGCAAAGGCATTGTACAACATCCAATCAAACAGGATTTCAAAAGTACAACAGCTACAAACTCACAATAATACCAAACACTACAAGACAAAGTGAGATGCCAAAATGTGCAGTTTTGTTTTCTAGATACACGTAGATAGATATTTTGATCATGTAAAAGCCTTTTTCAAGCTATTGTTTAAGTTATTCTACCATAACTAACCAGGGTCTGTATCAGATCACAATATAGGTGGGTGGTCAGCACTGTTGTTGTAGGATAACGTCACATCTTACACCTCTATGGCTGTCGAGTGGGTGTGGCGTTTCTTAACAGGAGAGTCTGGCTCAGACTCTGTAAAGACGTCATTTTCCAGTTGTTCTTCAATGGGCTTCATCATTTTGGATGTGTTGGAGCCAGGAGATTTTTCTGGAAAGAAGGACACAATGATTAGGGTGGGGAAAGAGGTGTGTGTGTGTTTTTTTAATGTAACCGTGTGTGTTTCCATATGGTCACAGACGAACACACCATAAAGGTGGCACAAACGAGGTTGTCATAGGTCACAAATTCCACAAGACTTCATTCTGACTCATATGACAATACTTTAACAACAAAACAGAATCACAACCACACATTTGACAGAATACACAGATAGACCCTAATTTCACATAGTGTATGTTTGTGTTGGAGACAGGGAATACAGTGTGAAGTTAAATCAACATGGTAAGAAAACAAAAGCACTCAATCCTTTTCCAGACATATCCCTCACATTTGCTATTCAATCCCTACATTTGATATGGAAATGGCAACAGGATAATGTAGAAGCTGTTGGGGTTAAAGTGTGTCTTGTATGTCTAAATACTGAACATGTTCCAGTAGAAGCTGTACAGCAGCACTATTACTACAGGATGGATGATATGAATGAATGCTGTCCTACTCTTAAACACTGAACTTTGAAGATGTTAACGACAAACCAGGTTACCCGGTGTCACACCCTGGCCATAGTTTGCTTTGTATGTTCTATGTTTTGTTTGGTCAGGGTGTGATCTGAGTGGGCATTATATGTTGGATGTCTTGTTTGTCTGTTTCTGTGTTTGGGCCTGATATGGTTCTCAATCAGAGGCAGGTGTTAGTCATTGTCTCTGATTGGGAACTATATTTAGGTAGCCTGGTTTGTGTTGTCTCCTGTGTCAGTGTTTGTACGACACGGGACTGTTTTGGGTTTTCACAGTTCTTGGTTTGTAGTTTATTCATGTATAGTTTCATTATTAAAGTACCATGAATTATAACCACGTTGCATTTTGGTCCGCCTCTCCTTCCCAGGAGGAAAACCGTTACACCCGGGATCACTCGTTTTAGAACAGGCAACAGTGCAGAGCTGTAGGGTTAAATATTTAGGGTTGGGTTTGAGGGAATGAACTAGCCTGAGTCCCAGATCTGTTTCAACTGTCTTGCCAACTCCTATGTCATTGTCAAGTCAAATGGTAGTTGACAAGACAGCACAACCGGATCTGGGACTCAGGCATTAGGAAGTTGAATTTGAGGGGAGGAGGGGGGGGTTTACACCCCCTTCAGGGCAAGGTGTGATCTGAGAGAGTGGCTTGATTCACAGCTAGAGGAGGAGGAGGAGGAGGGGACAGGAGAAACAATGTCAGAGAACAACTCTAACTAGAACACAACACTTGGTAAACAATGTTGTCAGATTGGAGCTAAACCCCTAATAAACAAGGATTTAGTGACTGTTAACATCACACATCAGAGAAGATATGAGGGGTAAACGATGAAGACGGACTCAACCCAGAATGCCTCATGATTTGAGTAAATTAAGTGACTGTATAACAGCTACTATTGACCTGGAAACTTTGTCACTATTAAAAGGTGGCATTACAAGAATGATACTGTCAGTCTTTTTCAGACTCAATAGCTAATCAGGTTGTTAGACACTGACAGATGGGCCAATAATATCACAGCTTGATGGGAGGTGGTGAGACTTACGATGTGAGGATCCACTGGAGCCTCCACGGTGGATCTGGTTCAGGATGTCGCCGGTGTCACTGGTGCTGCCCATGCTGTTCCTCATCTGCATCATAGAAAGCTGGGAGCACAGGCTGGGCTGACGCTCCATCTTCTTCGCTGCCTGTTCATGTAAACATAGTCATCGTTATTGTTATCGTCATCATTGTTATCATCGGTGTCACCACCACCATCATCATAATAATTTCTTACATAATCATTGTTATTTGAATCTAAGGAGACATTTCATAATTTAGGAAGGTTAATGACCAAAGCACAATTACACTGTGTGTACAAAACATTAGGAACACCTGCTCTTTCCATGACATAGACTGACCATGTGAATCCAGATGAAAGTTGTGATCCCTTATTGATGTCACTTGTTAACTCCACTTCAATCATTGTAGATGAAAGGGATATAGGTTAAAGAAGGACTTTTAAGACTTGAGACAGTTGAGACGTGGATTGTGTGTATGTGTGCCAGTCAGAGGGTGGATGGACAAGACAAAAGATTTAAGTGCCTTTGAACAGGGTATGGTGCCAGGTGCACCGGTTTGAGTGTGTCAAGAACTGCAATGCTGCTGGGTTTTTCACACACAGTTGCCCATGTGTATCAAAAATGGTCCACCACCCAAAGGACATTCAGCCAACTTGACACAACTGTGGGAAGCATTGGAGTCAACATACACCAGCATCCCTGTGGAACACTTTCGACACCTTATAGAGTCCATGCCCTGATGAATTGAGGCTGTTCTGAAGGCAAAAGGGGGTGCAACTCAACATTAGGAAGGTGTTCCTAATGTTTTGTACAATCCGTGTATGTTTGTAGACAATACAAACTACAGTGTCTCAATTTCTGAACAGTGACTAAACCCACCTTGTCAGTGAGAGTGGGGTCGTTGAGCGAGTACAGCTTGTTGGTGATGTCTTTGCCAATGAGGTACCTGAACACCTCGTTCAGGAAGTAGTCAGACTCCAGGAAGTAGGTGAGCCTCTCTCTGGACCAACACAGGAACTTACAGTTCTCCTCCGCCATGATGGTCACCTGTAAATGAATCAACAAGTCACAGGTTGTCACGGTAACAAACCTGCCCTATCATGACCTAATCATGCCAACAGTACTTGTGTTGTTTGGTTTTTATCCCAGTATGGATACACTATGAACTGGAATATGGGTTAAACGATAAATTGGGTTATATAGGAACACCTATATATATACCTGGAATTTTTCTCCTCTGTTCATCTGGGTTGATCTGAACTCAGGGGAGTCAATGAAGGCGTTGGTGTAGATGTTATGGAGGAAATGACCACGATATGACACCTTCATTCTGTCACGCAAAAACGTATAGTCAACATGGATGACCATGGACGGATCAAATGCACACAGATGCACACAGATACTGCTAAACCTTATTGAGCATTATTATTATCATTAGTGATCATCATTCAGGGAAAACCTGGGGTGGAATGACATGGTAGATAAGTGACAGGGAGATGTCTCAGAGTGATACCTACTTTCCTTTAAGGAGGATACTGAGGCGCTCATCCACAGAGGTCTTGTCCTCGGCAGCATACACCTGTCCCTTCTTCAGGCTCTGGATGGTGCAGAATTGGCCCGTCAGTCTCTGGAACAGGGCCTCGCGCACGTGAAGGGGCTCAAACATCCGCTTGTACACTGACTTCAGCTCCCTGTCAATCTTAATCTGACAGAAGACACAGCACGGTTACAGCTCATTGTCTGTAGCTGGTAGAGGGGAATATAAAGCGTTATGATGGATGATTGACGTGACTTGAGCTAGGCTCCTGATTCAGGGTGGATAACCACAGGGCGTATCATAAAGGACCAGGCATGAAGTATATTTTAGGGTCTTTAATACAATGTCACCACAGCAGCCAACATAAAGTGAGGGCCACCTAGTTCCACTCATCCTTGATATTGAATTGATAGGACATAATTCACTCATGTATGTCATTCAGTGTTAGTAGGTGGAGGGAGGAGTGGAGACATGGGAGTGAAGAGGACAGCAGTATACATGTGTAGATAACGTCCTTCCTCGTTATGAGGAGAGGTGGTCAGGTATGTGAAGGCCCCCTACACACTGAAAGTTCCCTGGTGGCAGCAGTGCATTTGAAAGACCTGCATCTCATTTAGGTAGAGAGAGACAGAGTGGCCCCAACGCCAGGGGGATTCGACTGGCTGTCTCACTGCTGAGAGACACAATGGAAAACTCATCTCCAAAAGTCCTCATCAAAATAACTGTTCCAGGCAACTTGTACCTACTCTAAACTGTATGTATGTACGGTATATAAATGGACCACAGTCTGCCTCTAACTGGACTGTGTTGTGTTGGGGCAGAACTCACAGGTCTGCGTTTGTAGACCAGGTAGAAGAAGTGCATGAAGTTGACCAGCAGGAAGACCACGTTCCACACCATGACATCCAGATTACACCGGTACAGCGTTGCCCAGGTGATGAACAGACAACTTCCTGTCAGGGACAGGAACAGGAAGTAATAAAGCACACTTGAGTTGTTATTGGTTGAGTTTTATCCTCATATTGCCCTATAGCGGTAAATTATTCAACTAACTTGAGAAAACTCCAGTAGGCAACTGTACTACCACCAACATAGTGGTCACATGATGTGATATCATTCCACTCTGCTCAGTCCCTTTCCCCAGTTGTACTACCACCAACATAGTGGTCACATGATGTGATATCATTCCACTCTGCTCAGTCCCTTTCCCCAGCTGTACTACCACCAACATAGTAGTCACATGATGTGATATCATTCCACTCTGCTCAGTCCCTTTCCCCAGTTGTACTACCACCAACATAGTGGTCACATGATGTGATATCATTCCACTCTGCTCAGTCCCTTTCCCCAGCTGTACTACCACCAACATAGTGGTCACATGATGTGATATCATTCCACTCTGCTCAGTCCCTTTCCCCAGCTGTACTACCACCAACATAGTGGTCACATGATGTGATATCATTCCACTCTGCTCAGTCCCTTTCCCCAGCTGTACTACCACCAACATAGTGGTCACATGATGTGATATCATTCCACTCTGCTCAGTCCCTTTCCCCAGTTGTACTACCACCAACATACTGTAGTGGTCACGATATGATATAATTCCACTCTACTCAGTGTCTTTCCCAGTTGTACTACCACCAACATACTGTAGTGGTCACGATATGATATAATTCCACTCTACTCAGTGTTTTTCCCAGTTGTACTACCACCAACATACTGTAGTGGTCACGATATGATATAATTCCACTCTACTCAGTGTCTTTCCCAGTTGTACTACCACCAACATAGTGGTCACGATATGATATAATTCCACCCTACTCAGTGTCTTTCCCAGTTGTACTACCACCAACATACTGTAGTGGTCACAATATGATGTCATTTCACTCTACTCAGTCCCTTTCCCAGCTGTACTACCACCAACATAGTGGTCATATGATATCCTTCCACTCTACTCAGTCCCTTTCCCAGCTGTACTACCACAGCCACTCCCCCTTCTCCAGGAAGTGTGGACTCGTTCACTCACTATAGTGTTTATCATATTTCTAAAAGCAATTCAATGCATATGAATCCTTGAGAGGGAGTGAATGAGTGGATACTTTGGAGAGAAGGGAGAAATACTGTGGTGGTAGAGCTGGAAATTAAACTGAAAAGTGTGTAATGAAATCGTATCATGACCCCCGAGTTGGACTGTAATCTGGGCCAACAGAGGCCAGTATGGACCCACCTGTCATCAGCATGAGGCGCAGCAGGATCATGTGCAGGGTCAGGGTGGTGGGGATGACCAGGCCCAGGAGGAGAGACAGGTTCCCCAGGTGGAAGAGCAGGTGGTGGGCCTCCTCCCACTCCTGACAGAAGGTTATGTTGGGCTCCATGGTGGTCATCACCAGACCTCCACCTCCAGCCCCGGGTACAGACCCAGGGACTGCTGACCGCAGGGGGGCCAGGGTGGTGTAGAACAGGCTACTGGTCATCTCTGGAGAGACAGACATCCTGATCCTCACCTAGAGAGAGTTGGGGAAGGTGTTGTGGTTGTTTATGTACTGCTTATGAATGGGTTATGTACATGTTATGAATATATTATGTTGCTATCTTTCAAGTTAAGTGTTACAGGATTGGTGGTAGAAACAGCAGATTTTTGCAGTTGAAATGTCAATTCACACTGCTGCTGTTCTCATAGTGTACATCAATTTGTCACTATTACAATCTCAATATCCTCAGGTTTCAATAGATTGTCATAACAGATTACTGTATTTCCAAATGTTTTATTTTATGTAGTAATGCATTAGAATAACTTTTTAGATTATTATAGGCCTACTGACACTGTCAAGTTCATATTTGATTCAGCAACTAACTGATTTAATACTGTAAATAGCCTGGGAATTCATCATACCGACCATACAGCACCGGAGTGATATTGAAAAGGTTCACGTTAACGTTGCAGCCACGCAAACAAATGTGTGGGAAAATACCAACCTCAACTGGGTTTTGAGCGGATCTGCCGTCCAACGCGCAACAATATTTGACTGCCAGTCCCTCAGATATAGATTATGAATTGACATGGAAAATGTGCGAAATTAGTCGGCTACAATACGCTGCTTGTGGAAAATGATCGGGACCTACCGGCTGACGTTTTAAGAAATAGCGTCATTTGTTTGAGCGTTAACTTTCCTTTCACCCCCCAGTCAGAGTAAAATAACAGAGAATGGGAGATGTAACTTACCAATCTGACAACAATCGATCAGGAATAGAATACAATGGACAAGTATTGAGGAGCTATAAATGTAAGGTCCTCGCGAGCTGGGGGACTGCACAATGTGATTCGCACATTCCAGCGTGCTGACAGGCATTGACTAAAATGGGCAAGAAGCGAGGGGACAGCAGTCAACACATCCCGCCGCTGCGCACCTGCAAAGTCCAGGCACGCCAACAGGGGGAGGTAAAACTTCCCTTTTTGAAAACTGAAAATATAGCCTAGCAGCCAGCAACTCCTTGAAAATATTATGAAGCCAGTCGAGTGAATCGTGTTATGTATTTCGAGGTGTTGGTAACCCTAATTGAACAGTGCCCCTTCACCCTCCACAGGTGACATGAGCTGCGTGATGAGGTTGACAAGAGTAGATATTAATGAGATCAGCACCAAGGTCAGCGCCATGATCAGCGCGAGAAAGTGATTGACACTCACCTGTTGACTGCTCCACAGAAATGCACGCTCTCCGAAGAAAATGTTTCAGGCCTAATCAAAGTTATTCGAGATACAAAACGTATAGGGCCACATTGCATTGTTAATACTTTTTTATGATTAAACACAAATATTGACAAAAAAACTCAGTAAGGCAATTGAATATACTGTCTCAATTTAAGACAGACAGGTAGTAAAGTACACTATAAAACATAAACAGGAATCAGGGGGTAACATTTCACTGGTATTTTGATGCAGAGAAAATCCACCCTATCATATCCACTCTACTCAGTGTCTTTCCCAGCTGTACTACCACCAACATAGTGGTCATATGATGTTATTCCACTCTACTCAGTGTCTTTCCCAGCTGTACTACCACCAACATAGTGGTCATATGATATGATGTTATTCCACTCTACTCAGTGTATTTCCCAGCTGTACTACCACCAACATAGTGGTCATATGATATGATGTTATTCCACTCTACTCAGTGTCTTTCCCAGCTGTACTACCACCAACATAGTGGTCATATGATATGATGTCATTTCACTCTACTCAGTGTATTTCCCAGCTGTACTACCACCAACATAGTGGTCATATGATATGATATCCTTCCACTCTACTCAGTCCCTTTCCCAGCTGTACTACCACCAACATAGTGGTCATATGATATCCTTCCACTCTACTCAGTCCCTTTCCCAGCTGTACTACCACAGCCACTCCCCCTTCTCCAGGAAGTGTGGACTCGTTCACTCACTATAGTGTTTATCATATTTCTAAAAGCAATTCAATGCATATGAATCCTTGAGAGGGAGTGAATGAGTGGATACTTTGGAGAGAAGGGAGAGATACTGTGGTGGTAGAGCTGGAAATTAAACTGAAAAGTGTGTAATGAAATCGTATCATAACCCCCGAGTTGGACTGTAATCTGGGCCAGCAGAGCCCCCCCCCCCCCCCCCCCCACACACACACACACACGCGCGCGCCTATTGCATGATGCCTGGCAAACCAAGTGGATGGTTACTTGATGTGCTACAATGTATTCTATGTTGATGCGTAAACTAGTTTATTCCATATCCATAGCCTAAGGACTTGAGGATAACAAACAGACAAAAATAACATCCATTAATGAAAAACAAACATTTAAAAGTTCCGTTCCAGTCACTAGTCAGTCTCTTCGGGTGCTGTTATAGTTATAGGGACACGGCCACGGTGGCCACGGTCATATTGCGCTGGGACTCGTAGGAACCCATCTGTCCGGTCTATTTCTGGCAACGGGGACACGTGACAGTAGGTGGGTAACCGGAGATCATATCGGAACCCGCGGCTGTCGAACGCCTTGTCGTTGAGGGAGTACAGCTTGTCCGCGATGTCATTCCGCACCACGAGCGCAAAGACTTTGGCGATGTAGCGGTGTTTGGCGAAGAGTAGGTACAGTTTCTTACGTCTCCAAGAAACGTACCTACAGCAATTATCTGCACGTAGGGTCACCTGGGGAAAGAAAACACGAATGCTTATACACTGAGTATACCAAACATTAGGAACACCTTCTTAGTACTGAGTTGCACTCCCTACAGGGATGTTGGCCAATGTGGACTCCAATGCTTCCCACAGTTGTGTCAAGTTGGTTGGATGTCCTTTGGGTGGTGGACCATTATTGATACACACGGGAAACTGTTGCGCGTGAAAAACCCAGCAGCTTGCAGTTCTTGACACAACCCGGTGCGCCGGGCACCTACTACCATACCCCATTTCCAAGGCACTT